>NW_006763147.1:176483-191548 GCF_000264905.1 Stereum hirsutum FP-91666 SS1
TATATATTATGTATGGGCTCCGCTTTGGAAAGTACTAAAGAGAAACTTTGGAGACCTCCAAAGGCGACTCTATGCATTTTCTTTAGAAATGCCGTACAAACGCTAAAGATAGACTTTGGAGGACGCTAAAGGCTGTCGAGCACCTCGGGCTTGCCTTATGTGGCAACCCCGAATCTCTTTAGCACCCTCTAAAGGTAATTCAGAGAATAATCAATGGAACTCACTATAGAGCTCGCTAAAGCTTTGCTTTAGAGAGCGCTAAATTGGCATCCATATATAATATTTTGACCAATGTTTAGATTCCACTTTAGCTGGCTCTAAATAGTGGTTTCCCCGTCGTGTAGGTTCTGTGGTGTGTTGTTGGTGTCTCTGTTTCGATGTGCTGTTTTGCTATCGTACCACCATGATTACTCCTTGGAGGGCTTCTGGCCCTTCTGATTCTGATGTCCCCCGTCGCGTTCTCTGTTGAGCATTGGCGTGCCTTGGCGTTCTAACTCTGCTCAACGTTCGCAATCATTCCTGTTCACCGCCCTCTTGCCATATATTGCCTCATGTATTTCTGGATTTGAGTTACATGTCTCCGGTCCCACCGGGAGAATGCGCGCCACTCCAAGGCTCCAACATTTTGCCCACACTTTCCCGCCTCCTCTCGCTTGCCTGAACCACAGTAAATATTCTCTACTTCACATATCTGTAGCAACATGGCTTCCATGAGGCGAAGTGGCATGGTTCTCAGCAGTATGTAGTGAGAGAACGATAAGAATCTTGATATGTAGCAAACGTGCACAAGAATGGGGGTATCGGCGATTGAAGCGGTGGCGCCAGCATGCGATCCAGTGCGCTACACTCTGATAATATTCTTCATGTCACTCTATCCCTGCCACCATCACAACCGCCTTGTTTCCCTCAACTGTTCTTCGTTCTTCTCTCTTCCAATACCATCACTACCGCGAGCTTGCTGTCTCTAGTCAATTGTTAGCTCTTTGCTGAGTAGTCAGCTTACTACTGTGGTTAACGACCAACTTCGACAACAATCATGAGCTGGGTTGTGCTATGGCTGTCTCTGTGTTTCTTTGCGTTACCAGTCACGGCGGGTCCAAAGCTTTCTGGACAAGATCAGACAGCTTTTACTAGTGATTCATCGCCTAGTGAGAACAACAGAGGGAAGGAGAACGGGACGGATGTGAGTACGGGATGGGTCGACCCCAGGATCAATGGAGGTCGCTTTCTGGATGTGCGTCTTCCCCGAGCGTTGTTTTCATTGTGCCGTATGGCTGAACTATGTTCGTGGAATACGACGTACCTAGTTCACTCTACCTCATCTCGGTGAGCCATTGAACGTCATCATCTCTGGGCTCTCGGATCCATGGATCCTCACCGAGGACGGATTCCATAACTACGCAAAGTACGTTCCATACAAAGTTTCTTTTTGGGCTCTTACATCGAACCCTAAACTCTCCCCCGTTATTGTTTCTCCTTCCTCCGATGTATACGAACAGGTCTATAGGCTACTCCGAAGAATGTCTAGGCTTGCATTACGGGAACATCCACGAAGCGGACCTGGGCGATGGGGACGGTCGGAAGGATGAGCTATACCTCGCGCGACAGTACTACTTTCCGATATGGGGGACGTGTTGGGAGAGCTTTGCGGGTGGACATCATTTCAGGGCGTGGAGGCAGAATGGGAGCGCGGCAAATTCAGGGGCGTGGTTCATTGGGTGAGTTATCACATCTTGATTTTTCATTTATCCACGAATAGAGGGTCTGGCCCAATATCTTCTATTTGCTCGATATTGTTACACTTTGATACAGGTATTTCGACGTTCGTGGAATGCTGATGGTCATTTTCTGGGTGGCATGCGGCAAACTTACAGGGCCTCGAAGGAAGAGCACTCGCAGAAGAACCACATGATCGTAGAGGACGGGTACAATCTTGGACGCGATTGGCTCGTCGAGAGGGCGGAGGCGGGCAGTCATTTCAAGGGTATCTGGTGGAAGGCGGATGTCGAGTGGCGGGAGGGTTTACTAGACCCTGGCCATGAAGGTTCGTACTTGTCACGCCACACTTGAGTCAAGTTGGACTGACCATCATCTGTCGGATTAATAGGCGTGAACCATGGTATAGACGTCGACGGTCGTGTCGCCATATTGACTGTTAACCGTGTTTGAAGCCTTTCCGCTCTGATCACCGGCGCGCTGCCTTGTACCTGCTGTATACCCTACACCATGCCCAGTCTCTCGTCTAACGCCCTTGTAGACTCACCTCACGACTTTCATCTACCTCCTCGCCCTTAGACTCTGGAACTCTCGTCTGTATATATATGTATGTCCTGTACTTACCTTATTTTCTCATGATTTGCTCGCTCGTTGTAGTTTATTAGTAGTGGCTGCCATTTGTGCCTCTGCGCGCTTACATAGGCGGCATTATGTTTATATCACGACTGGGTCGGATTCTTTCTTGGTCTCGGTGGTGGACGAGACTTGTGATTTTTATTGCAATAAACGGTTGGGTGTTACTTCGGAACTTCGTTGGGCCAGAGACTTGTGAGCCTGCAAGTACGCCACATGGGTGCGAACTCTACACGGTGAAGTCGAAAGATACTACATAGGAAGCTCAGGCACCAGGAGTCGGACGCAACGATTCATAACTCTCAACGCCGGTGCTTCGTATCACAGACATCCATGTCCAATTCCTCATACCACCTAACCTTCGAGTCCACCATCTTCGAAATGTTCTGGGTCCTCCACCAGACCATGATCAGATCCAAGTCGCTTACTATGAAGGTTCCAGTAAATTTGAGATGGTGTAAATGATTACGCATAGTTGGATAAAGAAACACGATTTAATCATAAGAGATGTAGATGATACTTGCAAACTTGACCAAAAACTTCATGGGCCACCGAATACTTACACCAAACACGCCACCATGGCGGAGCCTGAGAGTATTCAAGGTCCGATCCGGCCCATTCACTCGCATCCATTGACAGCGACGACGACCGAATAACACCCTTCATCACCGTCTCTCACAATGTCGCACCGGTCGACGCCAACTTCAAGCGTGGAGGCCAACGGCTACGCGTCTCCGTCTGCCTACTCTCACTCACACTCATACTCCCACTCACACTCATCGACACCCGTGCCCGGGACACCCACGACTCCGATTGCAGGAGGAAGTGGTGCAAAGCCAAGTGGTGGTAGTGGACAACAGGCTGCAAAGCCGAAGCCGACGAATGTGTTTTCTAACGATGGTTCTTTTTTGGAGAGGTTTCAGCGTATACAGAAGGTGTGTCCTTTCTCCAGCAAGTTGACGGAGACGATGCTCATTGACTCGCGCGATGCGTTTTGTTCGTGACGTAGGATGAAGAAGAGAAGAAGAAGCAGGATGAGACGTTGGCGAAGTGCGTTCATACTCTCCGTTTTGTTGTTGTGTCTGTGTGCGTGTCTGCGCGGAATGCTGACGGTGTGCGCATAATGGTGTGGCGTATTACGTCTTCTAGGAAACGCAACTTTGACGATCGATTTGTGAGTTCTTCATAACCGTACATCTCATTACTACCGAACCTTACTTACACCTCTTGCACTGTGTTCTCAGAAAAAGAGGGGCAAGCGTCCACCTCCCGATTCTTCCGACTCATCGAAAGCTCCAGCCGATCCTCCAGCGAAGAAAGCTAAGACCGAAACGCCCATGAGTACGTTCTTTCCGTCTCCAGTCGTCTCCCACTTATCAACTTACCGGTCATGCAGGTCAATACGAGAAGGAAGTCAAGAGCTACGCCGGACGAAGTCTCAAGGACGACGGCATCGGTGTACGTCCCCTCGTGAAATAAATAAATAAGCACACCGCGAAATCGTTCTTTCGTTCGTTTATTGATCCAAATATTGTCGTGTCTCGAGCATTCTGGTGAGTCTCCTCGCTATTCACATCTCGTTCGACGGCCAGGGTGGCGCCTTCCCTGATATTTCGTGAGCTAACGGGCTTAGATCGTCTTAAAACGCATCCATTGCAGCTTTTCTTGGACAATTGCAGCTTTATTGAACTTCATATTTCTTGTCGGTGCCAACACCGCTGCTAGGGTTGGTGCATGTATGATCCGGGACTACTTACTGCTTACCGCAGAGAATCGCAATGCAATGCAAGACAATCGTGTGTCGTATTTCACTTTTGGTCGTGGCGTCCGAATTTTTCTAGCGAGGGTCATGAACGATCATAGTCGAGTTATGAAAGAGCCGCTAGTATCGTTCAACAGCCAATCCTTGGTTCTGCCTGTATCGCAGTATATATCTACTGTGCTACCAACCTTCGAATCTGTCGAACGATGCGGTTCACCGACTACGATGACTCATTCTGTTTTGGCCGCAACACTCTTTAGCGGAGCCGACGAGAGGGTGGCGCGATATCGGACTTGAGCACCCTCGGCCGCCGTCAATCGTACCGCATATTCTGATGTGACAAGGGATATGTATTTGTTCCTCACTGATCCGACATCAATGACTTCCCAAGGGACCCGACCGCATTGAGTCCATAGACGAATAACTTACGAAGAGACAAGTCCAGCCGATTTGGTTGAGCATGGGTGATCTTCAGTTTTAATTGTTACTTCTATATCTTCGCTGACGTTCGGCTAAACCTCTGGTCTGTACCTAGGCAGAACGGTGAAAACCATAGCTTGGGAGAGCAATAGTTGTATGAAGGATGGAGGAGGGCGTTAATGCGACGGTTCAGTGGAAGGATACCAGGAATGGGATGCCGGAGAAGTCTCGCGTGAGCGGGACGTGTCCGCACCATCGAGAACGGGTCAGGCTTCCATTGTTAGAGCTCTTGTTCCACCAGACATATATCCTGAACTGACCATACGCCGTCCTGCAGTCATCTACCGTCGGACTCCTCTGTTCTGCTTCTCCTTTTTGTGTCTCTTGCTGCGAGCCACCATCATATCGCCCTAACTTCACTCGTGATACTTTGGAATGGCGATTTCGGTACTGACCAATCGGGCAACAGTATCCAGCACCCTCACTATTAGTTTTGCACACACACCGACATGTTTGCACGGCGAAAAGCTCTATAACTTTGCTTTCGATGTGACCAACGTCATCGGATCGGACGACTATAATTTAGGATAAAAAGACAGCCTTCATAAGTACGTAGTTGTTCTCCAACTCTTGGCAGATGCAACCGGCTAATCTCTTCGTCGTTCGTTTCTTTCCATTCGACTACCAAATCATCGCCTACAGCGAGCGAGGATATGCTTCATTGTTGTTGGGACACATCCCCTCCCATTTCAAGGTCATAACCTGTGCCATAATGGCAGAACATGAGATTGATTGGCTTGAAGGGAGATCTGAGCACATACTCACATTGGAGACATGACTTCTTAGAGTCGTTACCATGTAGTGGATACCACCATGGGCAATACCGTCTCAGACCGCAAAATATTCCCAGGCATAGAACGAGCTCGGGGCCGGGTAGGTCTAAAAGCGAGTAGCTCGCTTGCTATGCTTGCTGTCGAAGACGAGGGTGCGGCTCCAGCATATGCCGATGACGGAGATGGCTGAACCACTGAAATGTCCACAGGAGTTGTACGAGCGGAATGTGATATCCCCGTTACCATATAGGCCCCTGGATGTGGTGACCTCGTCCGTGACCTTACTGTAATTGAATTGGATGATCTTGCAGAATGACTATAGACGGGATCTCCAGATGGTCCGTAGGGAGATTCTCCATTCTGTGGCGTAGACGACGTTGTCGGTGGCGGCCTTGAATCGTAAGCGTACTCTGCCGCACGAGATGGGCTTACCAGTGCATACGTTCTTGGTCTACCGACGTTGGTCCCCGGGTAAGTCCTCCAATTTGGCTTTGGTGGAGCCGCACCTGGGGACGGAGGCGAGGCTGGCCCGGGGCGACCCGACGTGACCGCGAGATAGTTTGCAGGGCCCTCAACATGATATGGCAGTGAATTCTCCGCCGACGCTACTGCGTGGTCGTTGAGAACTGAATCGGCCCACTGATGCCGCGAATCAGGCAAAGGCGGGATGAAGAGGGGTGACGAAGATCTGGGCAATTCGCTGGCTGGCGAAACGGAATAACTCTGTGGCTGGGATGATGGGCTTGCAGGTCCCGGCGATGGCGAATGCGCTTGTAGTACACCAGACGTTGCCGTCGACATCGACGTTGGGGTCGGTAAAACTGTAGCCTCATGTGGCGGGAACGATGTGGGTGGACTGGATGGCAGTTCTGGTTCGTCATACGGAGCCGGATGGAAGAAATTCTCGTGCACCTCGGGAGGAGTATATATGCTATAGCCCTGTGGATACGTAGGTGTGGAAAAGAGGGAATATTCATCTGGTGAGTCGTCCGGGGGGAAATAGGACGGAGAGAAGTGGTACGCAGAGGAGTGGTACGGTTGTAGTGGGACTTGAGCTCTCGATGGTCGTGAATAGGGCGACCGGTATAATGAAAGGTCACCCGGATACGGTCGACCGGAATACACCATCGATAGTCTTACGGGGGTCTGATTCGGAGCAGCATGCATTGGATCAGACAAAGACGATGAGACCCATGGTGGTAAAGGCAGATTCATAGGTTCGTTAGGATCGCGCATGGGCTGTGGGGTTGCAACAACTTGGGCGGAATGGGGACTCTGGTTCATGGTCGACACAGGTAAGGCGTTGGAACGTCTGGGAGGGGATGGAATATAGGCTGCCGAGGTTGACGGCGATGAGAAGGAAGTGGGTACATGGACTGCAGGGTCGCTGTTCTGCGCTGGACGTCTCTCAAAGGGATAGGGACCCTGTTTCGTACTCAATGCAGGCAAGGCGTCGGAACGTCTGGGAGGGGATGAAACATATTCCGCCGACGAGGCCGACGGCGGTGGGATGGGAGTAGATACTTGAGCAGTATGGTCGCTGCTCTGCGCTGGGCGTCTTTCCCATGGCATTGGTAAGAAACCAGAAAATGGTGTACGGTTCGGCCGCGGTGGTATGAAAGGGGGTGAGGATGCTCTGGATGGGCCCGCGGTTGTTTCCGTAGGGAGGATATTGCTTTGGTTTGACGCAGGAGGGGAAATCTGGTATACGTTTATCACTGAAGGTCTTGTGAGCCTGGAAGCGAGTGGTGGGGGCATAGCCGGAGGAGGAGAAGCGCCTTGCGACAGCGACAATGAGCTAGGCCTTGTGCTGTTGACAGAGAACCTCGTATGATTTGCATGCCGAGGTGTACTGTTTCCTGGAACTGCGCGCGAAATATCTTTAGGGTAGAATCGACGAAAGGACGAAGGGAAAACAACTGTACATACCTTCGTCTTCAGGTGCCAATGTTTGGAAAGCCACCAAGATCTTAGCTTTGACTCTGTCCCGATGCCAACGAGCGGAGCTCCCAGCACCAAGCTCAGCGCTTCGAACCTGCAGGCTAGACGCCAGTGGGCGCCATAGCTCGGTGGTAAGCCGTGCATTTCCCGGAAGTTCTCGGCGAATAAGGAGAACGAAATGGATTATCGTGGTTGAAAAGCGACACAGAGAGGAACACTTTTTGCCATCATGGTTGTATTCGACGTTGTGTAAACGATGGCTCCAAGCATTGTGATCGGAATCCAGCCGTTGCAAGAAATACACGATTCTGATTATCAACGTGGTGATTGGCTCAAGCTGGCTCTGATCTCGAATCCCCACGATGCCCTTCACTGTTAAACTTGAACGTAGCTGTATGAGCACGAACTCCAACCAGTCCAGTTTTTCGGTAGCAGAGGCTCCGGAAGTGTCCTTCTCGAGCTCGGTGGACAGTGCGTCCAACACGAGGTCTACACCTCGAATGATGTCCGCAACGGAAGTACCGCCTTTCATGACAGACCATGAAATAACCCATTGTACGAATGACTGCAGCACGCGACGCTCATGCGTCAATAATCCTGGACTGACACCGAGCGTCATTACCAATGAGATTCGTTTGAGACTTCCCGCCTTGATTTTGTTCGGATCGCTATTTAACGAATGAGCGAGTGCCTTGTAAACAAGTGAAAGGGTCTCCGATGATTGTGCATCAATAAGCCGCATCATAGCTGACTTCAGGTCTTTGGTCTCCTCCCAATACTGTTGAAGATGTGAATGCAGAACTCGAGCGAGGAACGGAACAACGGTTTCGCCTAGAGGGGAATGAGACGTCGTTTTATCCAGATCGGTAAGGTCTGCGAGTAGTAGTCCTATTATCGGCACCTCTTGGGCGATCACAGAGTCATGGTACCGCTCGGGGGCATCGCTCAACGGATCGGAGCAGACGAGCTTGTGCATTGCACTAGCGAACGGACAATTCCACAGAATCGATGACCATTTCGTACCGGTCACGGTGAAGGAATATCGCTCAGCGGACTTTACGAGAAGTGGCACCAGATGCAATCTCTCCTGAGGTTTATATCCGTAACCTAACAACGAAAAATAATGTCAGCGCCATGAGTGAAGAATTACAGAGAGTCAAACCGACAGGAGCCCGCAAACTCACTTTGCCAAGGACGAATAGACTGGGAAATGATACCGGCGGCCGTGATATTGCTACGAGAACTCGCTTCGTCAGACAACATGTAAGACAGGGAGGATATTTCGTATTTCATGGATTGCAATGGGGACTGGATAGACCCCTGGCTTGAATGGCGCTGCTCAATGAGGGATGAGAAAGCGGCAACAGCTTGGTCAAGAACATCGTCTTCGTGGATTCTCTGAAGAGTGTTATGAAAGGCCACATATTCATGGTCCTCAATACTAGTACTCGATCTATACGATTTCATGTTCATCTCATCCGCTAATCCGCTGGGAGAGATTGGAGAAGCCAGCGGGACTTCATCGACCGGCCAGACAGTGGGATTAACGTGAGCACCCATTATGTTTTTCAGGCATGACCCGAGATGGAGATAGAGCGCGCGTAAAAATCGTCGCGCGAAGGCTATCACGTTCCGACCGTAAACAGCGCAGAATACGGACAGAGTGGATTGGAATGGGGATGTATCAGCAAACCAACAACCATGAAGGACAGTCCAGGTCGTATAAGCCCCGACCGTAACGGCGAGAAGCGAGGAAACTATCCCAGCAGCAAACACAGGAATGAAGGACTCGGAAAGCGGGACAGTGGTTGAAATCAGGTTGTCTAGTAGCCCAACCACGAATAAGACCACAGGTATGATCAAAAGCTGGGGAAGTATTTCGATTGCGGGAGCAAGCAGTCGATTTGCCTGTTCCCAACGACGATGAAGGTCGCCTAGTCTCTTATGGGCAGGCGTGTGGCTTGAGCGACCGAGCATACCGATATAGCCTCTACTCGTGACTGCCAAAGCAGCTACCGAAATCTGGGAATGAGATATGTTCATATTAGGAGGGCCCGAATGCAAAGTAGCTTAGCGTCAAGACTTACGCTGAGAATGAGGGATATCGACCAGTACAAGTTCAGTCGCACAGCGCTTCCATCAGGCTGGAAAGGCGTGGGGGGCGCGATATCTAGATGCGCTGTGTCTGTCCCGCTTATCACGATGAGCAATTCGGTCAGATTTCGAAGCAAATCGTTCGTCTCAGATGCCGGATCCTGTGCAAGGCCGGCCAGTGACTCTACGAAAAAGGTTGCAATAATGGCGGAAAATAGTGCAATCTGAGTGGTGTTCAAGTCAAGGTCCTCGTTCTTCGTTGAAATGTGAATATGCCAGACGCACAAAAACTAGCATAGTGTCGAGAGTGCCTTTCCATCGATCGATTGTGGGTTGGATGTGGCTCAAGTGTGAGCGAAGTAATGGACCCCAGGCAGAAGAACTAGTTGCTGGGACCGATGGGATTGGCTTTTTGGTGATATCCGCTTCATGAGCAGCAACAAGTCATGGGATGCCACAGCTTCGAAAGATCATGAAGGCGTACCAGCAGAAACCTGCGTTTCACGCATCTCCCTTAGGACGGTCAGGATCTCCTGAGATATCTCACCTACCAATCGCTCGTCCCGTTCAGTAAACTACCAGCATGTTTGATGACTAATGAACGTACCATTGGAGTTTTTCTGGCTTTTTCTTTCTCCCAGGAGCCTCTCCGTGAGTTCGATCTGCTTCTGCATCAGCTTGATCATATCCTCGAATCCAGCCGCCTCCCTATAAGAGTTTCAGCACCAACATCGTGTCTTGATCAACATTGAACTCTCAATCGGCCGAATGAGACTCACATAGACTGATCAGGATGAGATGTTCTGATAACGATGTCTGGTGGTGGTCCATAAGTCGGATTGGCCCAAGTTCCCGTAGCCATTCAAGTTGACCCTTAAAATAAGGCCTGAAGGGACAGGTAGAAATCAGCACCAGAGGATGACCACTACCGCAACTTGAGACTAGTGATGGTAACCAGTAAACCGTTGGTCGATGGTAGCGTTTCGCTGTAGACGCCGTTGTCCATGTGGTTCGTGAGGAGATACGTGATAAGCCTGGGGAAAGATGTCTAGACGCGGTGAGTCACAATACCCTACTCAAATGTTGCCATAAAAGAAGGAGTGCGTTTCTGATGCCATTCAAGAACGATGGTGGACTCTTCACGGAGGAAGCAGATACAAGGCGTGAAACAAATCGGAGAACGTGAGGTTGACTGAGGTAGTGGCCGTATCTTCACATGACGCGCGCGGCTCTGTAGAGGATGTGCCACCCGGAATAAGCCGACCCCTGATATCTTTCGTGTGCACCAAACGTCAGTACTCAGTACTCAGTGCTTACCAGTCAGTCAAAAATCTCCTTTTGACAGAAGAAAGATCCCAGGGAACGACTTTCGACACATCCTTTGATCGTTGCAGACGCGGTTATGACATCATCTCCCGCAGGATCCGGGATCGTTAGGTCATTTACAGTGGTGCTTTTTCCACTAGCAAAAAGGACTGGGTCTGTCATTGTGAAAGCAGCTCGAATACGAGAGGATCATGTGTACAATAAATCTAGGAGACAGCTCTGAATCAGACATGCATAAAGGGCCTAGAAAATGCCAAAAGGTCGTGAAGTATCACCATCATCGAGAAGGTGTTCGTGAATTGTACAGAACCTTCAGGGTATGCTCAGTTTTCTCCTCTCTTGGGGCGACCTACTGCACCTTTGGCCTTTCCTTCCCCTTTCCCTTCGTCTTATGCTGTTTACGCACATATCGTCTCACGCCAGGCAGCCCAAACTATTACATCCAGCACCAGCGCCGCCATAAGCCAGCCGTCAGAGACTTGATAATCAAATCAGGCCAACAAAAGACGCACCCTGATCAACGGATATATAGTCAAGACCGCTCCGCCCAAAGCCCAGGCATACTTGACCTTGGTCGGGAATGGTTCTGGGAATTGTCCCTTGCTGAACTTGAGAATGACAAGGAGCTCCGTCGCTACGGTGGCCAGGAGGATCCATACATGTTGACCCATTCGGATGGCACGTCTAGAGCGAGTCAAATTGATACAGCGGCAGCAACGTGGGGGAGGGAGAACGAACCGTGGATCGTTGATATATTGATAGAGCTCTCTTGTAGCGGGGAGGGCGCAGAGGAATACGCCGGCTAGTCTGGCAATCACGAATGGATGTTCAGGTTCCATCCACAACAGCGTCTGTTAGACGAGGCAAAGGAGAGTCAGCTCCGTCCTTGATGCGAATCACAACTCGCTGATGGCGGTGGCTTGTTGAGGCCTACCTTCAAGTAGAATGGATTCAACTCTGCCGCCAAAAACACGGCGAGCAGCATGACAACAGTCACATAATGGACGAATGACTGCGTTCCGTGCCATTGAAAGGCTGTGAAGTCTTGTGGCGAGAACTGGGTCAGGACGCGTTTTGTCTTGGAGCGGATGCCTCGCGATTGGCGGAAGCCGCGCCAGGTATAGTGCTACACATTCCAAGTTAGAGGTCAATGTTAGTTGATGATGGAGGCCTGAAGCAAGAACGACCGCTGGAAGGCGGGCCCAGACGGCCGAGAAGAAAACCAGCTTGTTGGGGGTGGGCCACATACTTTTACTTCGAAGTATTCGCATGCTTTCATTCCTACAACGAAAAGGGTGGGCGCATTAGTCCTTTGTCTTTTGCGGCGAGAATATACGGGGAGAATACGGGCTAGGATCTGCACCACTTTGGTATCAGAGGTCCATCGGTCCCACAGAAGATGACGGCTAAGCTTTCGCAGAAAGGCAGAGCCAAAGTGGCACAACAGGAGCCATTCCGAACCAGACAACGCCGTTTAAGACAGAAGAAAAGGAAGGTGATGAAGATGAATCGCAAAGTCGAGTGTACGCACCGAGGTACGTCCCAAGCCAGTTGCACACGAGTACGTCAAGAATCCACTGTCACCGAAATTGTCCGTCAGTGAGATCGAGTGACGGGCAGCGCTTCCACGCTCATATCCCATATCGATGGGCGGCGACCGGATGGGACGGGCGCAATGGAAGCACTGGACATAGAAGCGAAGAATTAAACTACTGACATGGTCCCACCAGCACTACATGTAGCAAAATGTGCACGAAGAGTCAGCTCAGAGAAGGGTTGAGAGGAATATGAAAACAAAGAACGACATACTTCTTCGAAGTTGGCTAATTGGTGTTGGAGGGAGTATTCGGCGAACTCAAAGGCAATGCTCAGAATCTAGACCGTACCCTTTTATGTGAGTCAAATGCTGAAGTAGGTAACTATAGCGGGGAAGACTTTACCCAGCAGAACCAGTAATCCCTCAATATCATGGCCTTGCCGAACCACCCCAATGCATGCGCCAGACAAAATATGTCTACCGCATTCTATAAAACACGGCCAAACAAGAATAAAGTCGGTCACAAGTATTACGACTATTCTTCTAGCCAGAACCCACTCACCCAAACATTTATGAGCGTAAATTCGCAATTTTCGCCGTAGCTTTTCTCCGGGAGTGGCTTGCCCAGCGTTGGATCCAGATATGTCATCATCGTTCTCGCAGACTTGAGGTCTTGGAAGAGAAGAAAGACCAATGCAAGTTCGTAGAGAAGATTAAGGCCTAGTATGATTCGCCAGAAGGCGGGATGTGGGCGGACAAAGGGGCCATCACGGAATTGGACCATCGCAAAGGCAAGGAAGGATATTATAGCGGCGTAAACTCCTCTATAATGAAATTGTAACCGAAACTCAGTTTCAAAGGAATGGACGGCATTCAATGGTCACTGCAAGGCTGCGCGCCAAGGGTAACGGAGGGCACCGCGCCACAGTTGACGCCACCCGCCTTGCAGAGTCGCTCCGACCACGGTAGGATTGGGAGGAAAAGTATTAAGGACCCACGTACACACGTCTCTTATCACCGCCCTCCTCCAGCACATCTTGCGTCATAGCGACATACGCCAACACCGCAAGACAGGCAGCAAGTGCCGTCAAAGTGATGGGCTTGTAGAAGAATCTAGTACGTATAATCAGTACAAGGATAAACTCGCACATGATGAATTGAGTGCCACGCACTCGACGCTGTTGTCCCGCTGCTCTTGAAACGGAATAGTACGGGTATAGGGCTCCTTTCGATCTGCCTTGGAATGGCGGGTGAGTTGAACAAAATATCTTGGGTTCCACTTGTAGAGCGACGTACATCATACCCTACGGAATTCTGACACTTAGTACACTGGTATTCTTAGATACAAGGAATACATACATCGAACAGGGTTTCCATGTAAGCCTGGTGCAGGTTCCGGTTCTTGGACAGGTGATAATGCCGCGTCCTCCGAGTCTTCCACTGGTGATGTTGGAGAGAGATCTGGTTCTTCCTCTTGAGAGAGAGACATTGTTTCCTCCCGTTCTCCGTCTCGATACGGCGACTAGAGGAATCAAGGCTAACAGGTCGAAAAGTCTGTACGAAGGAACAAGTTCAGTTGCTAGCGCCGGTTCGAGCGGAATGCAATGACGGTATTTGCTGCACGTTGCCTTCGCGTGTCGCGTGTGTGGCACCTTCGGCAAGTTCCGTTACACCTGACCGTGGCCTAAACCTCAAAATCGTATTCTTTCGTTACTGTGACTGAACAGGGCGGATCTGGTGAGGGGACCTCCACTTGTTATGCACAAGAGTGATAGGATGCTACTGGAGAATCTTTGGGGGGTAAATAGGTGGCTATAACAGGGCGAGGCAGACTTTCGATACGAATATAATTCCAGTTCATGTCGTCGCGGATGAAACGTTTGGTCGTATTGAAGTACACTAGACTCCCTTCTGCATTTTCTCTCTTATTCCCACTTTTGCGTGGCTCCCTTTGATGACTATTCAGTACCGTGGATGGTGCATCGAAAAACTATGACCCCGAGCATCTTCCTTACCTATCATGACGCCACATATAACTCGCGCGGTTTTAGAAAGCATCGAGTTACTCGTCCTGCATTACACTTCCAAGGCACATTATTATTTATATTCTGCTATTGGTGTGGCTACATATTTGGTCTCTGTGAGAGAAGGTTCAAGGATTAGAAGCAGGAGTGTTCGGATACTACTGGCCGTGAGCCCAACCTGTTCCCGCAGAAGGCGCGCCTATTGACTACTGTAGTTTTTCGACCATAAGTTCGTGGGAAGATTATGTCAGACGTGACACTTGCCAGACCACGGTTCGTTTGGCTGGGCCACGCGTGACGAACCAGTGAAATTGTTCGCAGTAGGGTGGCGGACCAAACCTCCCTGACGGTTAGGTACCAGGTAACTTACCATGCCAGGTCAGAGAGGGCGGTAACTTACCAGGTAAGGTACTCGGAAAGTCACCTCACGTGCAGCAAAATATGATTTTATGCACAAATTTTCTCGCGCACAGCGCGATGTCTCCTGCATGGTTGTGTGGCGCCACAGTACTAGTGGACTTTGCCTGGGAGTGCCTACCCTTTGTGTTGTGCTCATTTTTGTTGTAAGACGGAACTGTAAATGCTTGGAATTACTAAAACTACCCGCACAACATGGACAATACCTGCATGGCTAGCATTTGATAAATATTGTCATGATATTCTGACCAAGTGCCCGCAGAGCTCGGCAATGTCCGAAATATCTACCACCAATCCTCCTAAAAAGGTGAATTCGCTTCAAACTGCGGTAGAACACAATATACGTTGTGCTATCTTCCTGG
>NW_006763147.1:191653-192822 GCF_000264905.1 Stereum hirsutum FP-91666 SS1
GCCTACCCTTTGTGTTGTGCTCATTTTTGTTGTAAGACGGAACTGTAAATGCTTGGAATTACTAAAACTACCCGCACAACATGGACAATACCTGCATGGCTAGCATTTGATAAATATTGTCATGATATTCTGACCAAGTGCCCGCAGAGCTCGGCAATGTCCGAAATATCTACCACCAATCCTCCTAAAAAGGTGAATTCGCTTCAAACTGCGGTAGAACACAATATACGTTGTGCTATCTTCCTGGGCCCACAAATTACTTTGACAGAAATTTATTTGACAAGCCTTGGTGAGGTGGTGACCTTGTGGCAACACGTGACCTTTGGGTACCTAACCTACCCTCCTCAGAGGGGTCAGTAAGTTACTGGTTCCAAACCGGTAACTAACCCGGTACAAAACGTTTTGGGTACCAAACCTAGGTTCGGTCCGCCACCCTAGTTCGCAGTACGACCCAAAAATTGATTTTCGGGCAATTTCGGTGCAAATTGGTCACGATTTACTGTTCGTGGGCCCGCGCATCTGCGTGACCATTGGGTCAAATATGTTCGCCGGCGCACCCTGCGTGATGCGTGACGAACATATGGTCGAAAAACTACAGTACCTCCCTTGGGGATACATAGCATTCCTTTGATCTACGAAGTACGCCACTCCGCCACTCTTTTCCCTAACCTTGACGGGAAGGACCTCACACTTCGATGCACAAAGTACCCCCGGAATCAAAAACAAATTCTAAGCTTAATCGTGGAAAAAGCGCCACCGGTCAACGTACTCGATCCTGGAGAATACTGACATCTTGCACCACCAACACTCGCTATCTCCGTTTTACCGCAGAAACTGTCCTCGTCCTCGTCCTAATCGTCTTTGCAGGTACGGAAGGCGGAGAGTCTTCCCCGTCATCAGAGTCTTCGTCCCTAGGGCGCCCCTTTCCCTTCGTCTTCCCAGTCTCTCTGACTGCGTTCGAACTTGCGCTCGTTCTAATCCCAGGCCCCGAACCGCCTCCGGAGCCGCCGCCGGCGACATCTTGCCAATCCTTGAACTTCCTGCGACATGCGTTACTTCCACTTTCGAGGTATTCTTCCCGAGTTACGCATTGGTTGGGAAAATGGGGATGCTGTACAAATGCGAGGGCCGAGTGGTATGCTTCCAGCGCTGGTCTATGGAAAAATGGT
>NW_006763147.1:192842-253908 GCF_000264905.1 Stereum hirsutum FP-91666 SS1
TTCGCCGGCGCACCCTGCGTGATGCGTGACGAACATATGGTCGAAAAACTACAGTACCTCCCTTGGGGATACATAGCATTCCTTTGATCTACGAAGTACGCCACTCCGCCACTCTTTTCCCTAACCTTGACGGGAAGGACCTCACACTTCGATGCACAAAGTACCCCCGGAATCAAAAACAAATTCTAAGCTTAATCGTGGAAAAAGCGCCACCGGTCAACGTACTCGATCCTGGAGAATACTGACATCTTGCACCACCAACACTCGCTATCTCCGTTTTACCGCAGAAACTGTCCTCGTCCTCGTCCTAATCGTCTTTGCAGGTACGGAAGGCGGAGAGTCTTCCCCGTCATCAGAGTCTTCGTCCCTAGGGCGCCCCTTTCCCTTCGTCTTCCCAGTCTCTCTGACTGCGTTCGAACTTGCGCTCGTTCTAATCCCAGGCCCCGAACCGCCTCCGGAGCCGCCGCCGGCGACATCTTGCCAATCCTTGAACTTCCTGCGACATGCGTTACTTCCACTTTCGAGGTATTCTTCCCGAGTTACGCATTGGTTGGGAAAATGGGGATGCTGTACAAATGCGAGGGCCGAGTGGTATGCTTCCAGCGCTGGTCTATGGAAAAATGGTGGACGAAGTAGTGAGCATAAGATGTATGACAGTCAGGCGATGACGCTGAGACTCGGACCACGTACTCGCTAGAAGGGTATATCGTAACTTCACAGTCCACGGGAGCGAGTGAACGGAGTTCGTCGAGCCTAAAACGTGAATCGTCCATTGTCGCTGGTCTGAGCACGCAGTGTCCTCAGGTACGGTACCATGCTAATTTAAAAGACGCACAGCCTCTGAGGGAACCCAGGAAACTTTGTGTTTCCACCGATGAGGCCAATGTTCGCCCAAAAGAGGCCGTGAAGATCTGGCGGTAATAGAGCGATGGAGTCCGCCACGGTGGCAGAGATTCCGGATTGTGGTAGACCTAAATAAACGGGAACACGCATTTTCGTGAGACAGTGATCAGTGTAAGGCATAATGGCATCCGATTTCGCGCATCACACACAGCGTGTACGAATGGTGGCTGGGGATGAAAGAGTCCCCAGGCAAAGCGCTCAGACATGATGAACGATAAATCAGCTAGTACCAATGGGTAGGGAAGAATAAGAGTCGAGCGCTAATATGCTTTGCGGACGAACAACGGAAAGAGTGATGACAGATTTCATTGAATGACTTTACCGATGTCGTCGGGGCGAAATAGGATCTCAGGCACCGAGAACCGTTCGCTTCCCATGCGTAGGACTTGTTCGCCCTCAGCGGGAATTACAGTTTCGTTCCTTACGTGCCCCCGTCTATTACTGCTGAAATCTGGGAGCACATATTCTTGGATAATAGTGTTCTTCTTCGAATTGGACCTATCATTAGATTTAGAGACACATCCCAGGACCTACACAGATAAAATATCCCATCGCGTAGAAAGAGTGAAAGGTTTGGTGGCCCGGAAATGGTAGGAAAGATAGGGACGAGGCAGAGTCGATGCTGAAGAAAACGTACCGACAAGTCTCGAGGTCCACACCAAACTCTCGGGAGACATAACAGCATGTCTCCTTGACTTCGTTCATCACGTATGTCTCGTCCATCATGTTCCACTGCCTGAAAGAGACAAGTTCCTTTAGGTGATTTGTCAGAAGTTTTCCTCCGACATCAATTCTACGAGGCCCATGCACGGGATTGAGAAGCATGATGATGGTTAGACAGTGAAAAAACGGAGCAAAAACTGGATGACGCATTCTTAAAAAGGGGGGTGGAAAGAATAATTAATCGACGAGGGGACTAACCTCTTCACGGCATTCCATTGAATGGAATGATTGATGATAGGGATAACGTGTGTAAAGCTGAAACCGGAGTCAACGATGAGCATGCACTCGGGTGAGTGCAGACCTGTCTTGGAGAACAGCTGTCCATGAGGTACGAGAGAAGCCGCTGTAGATCAAAGCAATCACCGACAGACATGAGCCCATAACAAGCGGGAAACAACATCGGTGCCATATATCAATGATTGGATGACAAGGACAGAAACAAGCAAGAAACTTGCGAGTGCATCGATGGTATGCCTGGAACTCGTACTCTTCGAAAACAAACTGGTCGTATACTTCTTGTATGCTAGGAAGGTTGAAGTACGGCTCTGTGATCAAAAGACTGCAATCCGGTGGGTCGACCTATAGGTAGGAGCATAAATCAACACTAAATATGACAGTCCGACCACAGTGTAAGGAAGAAGCCGCCTTACACGGAGGATTTCCTCGGAAAATATACCGTCCCAAATTGCTTTCTCAGCATCCCAGTCGACAATATATCCCTGTATATTTGTTTAGTGACGTCTTGCCAGGGTTTCAAAACCATAAAAGGATAGTCAAGATCCCATGCCCCATGCCACGTCGAGTGAAAGCGTCCGTGAGACAGAAATGTACCGTGAAGGCCGCGTACCTTTTCAAAAGGAAGACGGTAGTGAAGAGACGCATGGTCGGTGCATTGGTCTAATTCATGGCCAAAGTATGTCCGTTTGTCACCCTTAGAACGGACGATTGCGTTTGATACAATCCTTTCTTAGACAAACCACATGTACCAAGGGGGTAAAGGATGTGGCTCAGCGAGTTCATCAGGCAACAAGGGTTCGTCAAGATCTCACCTCAAGTTATTGCCTTGTGGGTATCCTGAGATACCGATCTTTATCGTTGAAGCTCCGTTATCCACGACAACAGTATTTCGTGGGGCCATGGGTGATGTTCGGATGATAGAAGCCTCTACAGCAGAGTGGCCAATTTTGGATATAAAAATGAGCCAAGATTCTACGTATGTTGACCGCAGGTTGACCGTCTATGCCGAAAACAGAGTAAAAACATACTTGATCCAAGAATCTCTGCGTGGTCCCGGATGGTAAGGGCTATAGCGGGCTCAACAGTTGCTCAAGAGCGACTTGAAGTTGTTCATCTGAAGACACAATGTTCCGGCATAAGCCGATCTAACACGTGAGGACACCGGTAATCCGGCTGCCGGCAAGCGCGAGCTTGCATCCGATGGCGTCATGTCTCGCTTGAAAGGCCATCTTGCAATTGGCTATATCGTCGCTTTTGTTGCCCATATACCTTGACGAGCTCGAGAGACTGTTTATATAACCTGTAAGGATTCAGGTAAGTGTTTGATACAGCATACATAGAGAAGGAAACCTCGCTTCTGATGATCGAATCCGGACTTACCTAAACTCAGCTCCGAAGAGATCATCCTTCCATTGCCCACTCAATTGACCTTACGGCTAGTCGCCATTCGGGTTGAGCCATATTATTGTGGTAGAGACATATTAGTAAGAAGTTTTCAGAAGTTGAATGTTAAAAACTATTCTGACCGAATAGCATCAACACCAGTAGACCACCACGTTCCAGTCGAACTATCCATAACTCTGCATACATCTAGCACTTGTAAGTCCACTAATGGAGCGCCTTGTGGCTATGATTTTCGTAGAAATGCTCACATCTGACTTATTATTATGATGATATGGCATACCCAGTCTCGTCAGCTCATAATGTGTGTCGCCTTTTGGTCCCTCACCCACTCTGAATATGCGCTGTACGTTCGAGTCTTTGTTACCTCTACCATCTCTCAATCCTTAGTCTCAACATTTCCACTCACTTCTATAAACACATTACATTTCGTCTGTCACTCTATAGCATTCTTTGTACGAATCGCGACGAGTTTCTCGATCGGCCTACTGCACCGGCTCATTTCCACGCTTTCGGGAAAGGCGGTACGGATGGTGCGTCCAATCTTCCTTCTAACCGGGGTACACATGTGCCAGGGTAAACATATAGCTTTTTTTTTTATAGACAAATCAGGTGAAGGCAATGTGCTGTCCGGTCGCGATCTCCTAGCAGGAGGGACATGGCTTGGGATCACCCGCACAGGAAGGCTTGCGCTCCTGTAAGTCCTTCACCGGATCCAATCCACGTGTTTTGAATGCAATGCACAAAACACCGTAGCACTTTCAGGCCAAGTGATTCCCAACATACTGGGTATTTTGGGCTGCTTTGACCATAAGCTTAGGCTTATGAAGTCGGTTGGGACGACGCGTGTCGCGAAATTTCGCCGATGGAGCATGTATCACACAGTTTCGGCTGGATAAAGTGAGGCGAAATGAGCACTGTTATCAATGTGGCATGAGGTCGTTGAACCTGCGTTTGGTTCACTCGCGCTCTCAAGCGCTAGGTCCCACACCCTTATATCATGTCCTCTTTTCTCACAACGGGCGTCATTATTCAGGACAAATATTACGGAACCAATGTCCTCGTACAAATCGTCGAGAGGGCACTTGGTCACGTCCTTTCTCGCCCCAACATCATCCCAACATGTCCGGTCCCTAGCGGACGAGGTCGATGATCTCCTCTCGCAGAGGCTAGACACGCCTTACGCCGGGTTTAATATGCTCTTGCTGGCACCTCGTGGTACCGGCTTACCCGACAATTGCTCCACGGCTGCATCGCCCCACAATTCACTCTCGTTCTCAGCCGAACTCATCACCAATCACGGTGGAGGTGGCCCCCTCGCACACCGGTCTCTTACGGAGTCGGAAAGGCACTGTGGTGGTATGTCAAATGGTGTGGATGGTAGGGGAGCCTCAGAGTGGCCCAAGGTTGTCCGCGGAACGCAGTCGCTCCAGGAGATACTAGAATCTCTACCTACCCGATCGATGGAAAACGATCCGTCCGCCGACCGTGAAGCTCAGACGCGTCGTGACGATCAGCTAGCTGAATCATTGTTTCAAATGCTAGAGTAAGCTCGTCATCCTTTTTCACTGAAGAAGGAGCTTCCTGATTATCTTCTTCACTTCCTCCAGATGGCGGTCTGATCCACCACCCGTTGACCGTGGCACCCTTAGGAATACCATCCATATCGCACCACTTCCTATCGACCCGAAAGCCCCGATCAAGGGTCCAAACGTCACTGCAGCCACAACTGACGTCGGTTCTGCACATGAAGCCTCGACCAACACCACAGAAGGAGCGAAGGTCTCTGGCAGGCGATTCTACGGTACTCGTCTATCGACCGTGGTACTCGTTCGACGAGACGGCCAGGCTCGTTTCCTTGAGCGGGACGTTTGGATGTTGGGCAAGGACGGTGATGTTGTTAGAGGCAACAAGAGTCTCCAGCGTGATTATACGTTCTCTCTACAATTGTCTTGACTAAGTGTAACTGGTGGTGCCATTGATTGATTGTTGCGTGTCTTCTAATTCTATATGGCATTGTTATACGATCGAACTAATGTGTACATCCTTCCGTTCAGTTGACGTATGAAAACTGAATCTTGTAACTCACAGCACACATCTCCATGTCCTCGCTGATAAAGGTTCTCTGCTCTCCCTCTACGCTCCAACCATCACAACGAAGCACACGAAAAACCAACCAAATACCAAATATCTATTGCGTGAATCATTCACTGCTATCGTCTCGCACTCGTGGATGCTGTATACGAGTGTCCGATTACGAGTAGAAGAAGTGTCTGCTGAGCACTGAAGTCTTAGTTATGCATCCTGCATCCTCTTCGGGAGCCCTGCCTTGGTTTTTTTGCCATGGCGCAAAACCTACACCACGATCCACGGGGATACAGAGTATCCATATCATCGGTACAGCACCCGTCTGGTCATCGGAAATTGAACCTTCCCATTTCACGACAATCCAGGGTTTGCTGGGTTTGCTATGGGCGCCCCGAGGACTGGGCGAAGACCGACACGTACGGCAGCGGAGTAAACCAGACGTACATGGATCCTGCGATCACCGGAAGATGTGAGTGGCCGTCTGTGAAGAGGTTCCCGATGAGAACTGGGTCCAAAAAGTGACGAAGAAGGAAATCCGGCCTCCACATTCGTACATCTTCCTCTTAACTTGTTTCGTTAGAGCTGTGTGCCTGATTCAAACTTGGAACAAAGGACAGTTTGTAGCGAAGCGACTGCAAGGCTCTACTCTTTCCTCTCATGAGTATAGTAAGTTGATGGCAAAGTTAGAAAGAATGGAGGTAACATTCTCGTCGTGTCGAAGTATACAGGACTTCAAAGCAAGCAATTGTCTCCAGACCATCTGGCAGGTAAGAGGCTCCGCCGATCATGATATTTCACGATAGCAAAGGGGAGTGCGGAAAACGCCTGAATAGTCACTTACGGTCGACTTAGGCCTTGCGCTAAAGGATCACAGACAGGTACTCTATTTAACATCGTAAGTGAATGGATCATGAAGACCAAGACTGAGGATTCACCCGGATACCCATCGATCAACCGGAGTGTCCCAATCTTTCCGGCGGCTGGTCTATGAGAACTTAGGTTGACCTGGATGCTTGCGGTGGACCGCTCACCGATACCTATGTGCGAATTCTTGAAGGCCTTCATCAGCGCTAAGGAGATGACTGTGGTCGGTTGTATCGCTACAGCCTAGTATGTGTGCGCACATAAGGGTAAAGTACCCTCGGAGACCTGTACTGGACGATACTACTGTATTCAGGTCGGACAGCCAGGCCTGCCAGAAGCCTTGCGATAGCCTCGTTGCTTGCTATAGTTTCCTAGTGTTAACCACCATGTGTGCTATACAGCATGTCAACCTCCTTCAGAAAGAAGCACGGTGCAATAATAAACGAGACGCACGTCAATAGTGGCTCGAACATGAGTGAGCAAATATAGGACAGTCACACTCCCGCGCCCTCTTTTTGAGGGTTCCGGTAGCGTCAAGATCAGAAGGTATCTGACATACGCTAGGCATATAAAACTCCATGGCGTTGGTACAGGATCGCGTTTAACCATCCGCAAATGGTCAAACGCAAGGTAGTGCAAAATCGAGGTCCATATATGACCGCGGACGATCGGGAAGAGCGCTTGGCAAGCGTATTCATACTGTATGATGCAAGTTCTACTGATCCCATGCGATCATCCAGCATTCTTCTAGACGAAGGCGGAGGGAGGTCAATCCATCTCACCGTCGCGGGATATTCTGGCTTCATGGCAGTCTAGTCTACCACCACATATTTGGCGTCAGATCGGCCAATAAGCTTCTCGATGAATTAAGGCCCCAAAAAGAGGAATTGTTGAGAAGACTGTGGAGAAGAGCAAGCATTTCGAGGCACGGCCGGGGAGCTTTGCATCGAAGAAGCTGAATTCTGGCATACACCCATCGCACGACGGACTTCATACTATAAGTCTGTGTCATGGATTTGACTAGCGAGTAGTACTAGTGTAGACACATCGTTACGCGAGCTCGAGAACGGGAAGTGCGGCTTGCCACGTCACAGACCCGAGTGCGTTGCCAATAGGTTACACCCCTAACCACCCACTGCATCAACCCTAAATAAGGACTACCAGGGAAACCCGATGTCGGAAATATGGAACAGCATATCATATGACAGCAGAGTATAGATAGCTACAATAGACCGTGCTCGAACCATCGCAGCTATCCATATGCCTACGGCTTGCATTCTGTCACTATATTGTGCTCAAAATCGCCACCAGGACGTGAGCTTGGCACCATGAGCCAACGAGCCCGCAGCCATAGAGAAGAACAGATAACCTGGATAGCACTGGCATAAGGAAGAGTCAGCGGCCACTTGGACCACGCGCACTGATTGTGTCGCTTGAGAGTCTGACAGTCTCAGAAATAGAAGGAAACACCCAAGGATCGCCTAAGAAGTGGATGATAACATTATCCTTTCGAAATCCTATGTGTCGTACACGGTCTCGAGATTGATTAACTGAATCTGAGCAGACCGTGGTCCATACCGGTCGCTTGGTTTCCAAATGACTTGCGAACCGAGTTGAACGCAGTGGAAAGTTTGTCAGATGATCATAGAAAAAATGGCGTAATATTCTCCCTACAACCTAGTTGAGCTTATATGAGTACTTTGTAACAACTCTTTGAGAGAAAGACCGACCAGGAAGTTGCATCCTACACAAATCCCACACCTAATTGTGAGTCTGGCTGAGTATGATCAAAGTATGAGAATGTGGCACGGTAATTACCGGCTCCTTCCTTCAGCGCGTTTGTCAGCCGACCCGCCTCCCGACTCTTCCCGACAATGCCTTTCGTCTGTGAATTAGCTTCAGCGCCCGATTCCGTATCTCAAGGGAACGACTGTCTTCCCGTCCTTAGGTCTGACTGTGGGAGACTACGATTCCGAGTCTTGTGCCGGTGTTCATCATCATGTAAGTGCTTTCTCTGGATATTCGAACTTTTTGTATCAGGCACAGCCTTTGTTGACCTGCTAGTCTCTACCAGTCTCTCCCAGTCCTCAGTGCTCAACGCTATATTCAGTCACAGCCCATTTTGTCACCAGTGACGCCACGATGAGCACATATCTCTTCTAGGCCCAAGCACTATGTTTATACCTGCGGGATTCGACAATACCCCCAAGCTCTGCGTAGCTGGCAGTGATAGTCTTATAACTAAATAGTGCGGGCGTCTCTGCATTGTGCCTGGTCCATCCATTTCGGCGCCGTCTGTGCTTGGACTAACACAGAAGATTGTTCTATAAAGTTTTTGAACCGGTCAGCCTCGCGAAAGCTGGTTGTTATTTTGGTCGCTATGTATCGCATCCCTTACGCGAGGTATCGGAAGTCCATCCATGCTCGGCTTTTCGTTTCGGAGTTCTAACACGAGTAGACTCGGCCTCTCTCCGCAATTTCTTCTCGCAGAGACGCTGAGAATTGGCATCTGGGGATACTGGTACTGCCATAGGTGCTTTCAGTGAACATCAGCAAAAGATGCGTCTAGACAGCACATTCCGCTTATATTTTTCCCAGTCCGATGAGGCAGGCTGGGACAGGAATGCTTCATTGCTGCCCACATACCTGTTTGCAGTGCTCAGATATCGGGGACACACGGGTTGATCATCCGCATTCCTGGCCTAGCATGATTTTCTAGTATCCTCGTCTTTGATTGTGCTATCATCGACCATATCGCTCAGCTTAACTTCATACGCAGCTTGCATTCTGGCAAGTTCGTGGGGAACATTCTAACTCCCGTGCGGTCGATATTACTTCTGTAACGCCTGAATGTGTTCTTTTTTTCCGATGCACCCCTACCGTGTGCATGGGGCAGAGGAATATCCTAATATCTCCCCAGAAAACTTATCGTTTGTCCTCTCTTGTCTATTCAGTCTTCCATTACCTTCCTCCCTCGGGTTCACCACTTTCTTCCAGTCCATGGGCCTTGACAACGAGCGGCCTTCGGTCCCCACTTTATTGCATGGCCAAGCACGTATCACCGGAAGGCCAACCGTCCACCGATCTTCCACGTAAGGTTGCTTCCATTGTTTCGGCCGATGCTGTGTTCGACTCCCGACCACGGCGCTCACATCGCGCTCAAGCTGATAACATCCCTACTCGCTCCTACGCATCTGGCCCCATCGCGGTTCCAAAATTCATGAATATGTATCACCGGAACTGCCACTACATCGTGTTGCCGAGCTGTCAAACTACAATTATGGACATTGAATGTCATTTTGTGGTCTGTCTGAATAATCTCTTCGCGATTTCTTCTCCTTTATTCTCGCTCGTCGTATCCATCGGACAGAACTCAATCCAGTTCCCACTGGGGCTCACGCTCCTGGCTGACCGGCGCCGTTGGTCGCGTCGATGAGATAATAATAGAATAAATGTTTACTGGCTTGATACATGGAGATGGCCTTTGACCAGTCAATGAACTTCTAGCGGTCGCCATTCCCCTATTCCTTCTACTTTGACGTTTACCGTGTGGGCCACAGAAGGGTAACCATACTGTCCTTCTGCGCGAGGAAGTTGGTGACCAGTGGGAACGAAGCCTCGAGGCTCTGAGCCCACCTTTCGTCATGACACCCGCACCACGTTCAAAAGTGGCCATCCTTCTTGGTACTCAAAGAGTTCTCATGGAGCCTGCGTCATGTGCATCGAAGAGGAAATGAATCCTCCGCGAAGTTCCCCGTATCTTGCATATCTACAGGGCGTACTCTGATGGGTCTCGAAATGGAAATCGTGGAGCAGAACGGCTTTGCTAGTTTCCGTATGGACGCCTTCATTCTAGTTCATTTCTTTTGTTAATTTTCACACGGTTCCACTTCGATGCTCCCCTGTTCTGGTGCTCCGCTACATACGCCTCATGCAACTGACACCCTTTTTGGTGACACAGCTCGTAATACATCACATATATTATGTGTTCATTGGCTCTGGGAGCATGGGATCTGAATGTGGCTGCTGTCTACCACCTTCGTACGGGTCGCCCTCATCGTCACACACCCATACGCACTATCCGCTATGGACTCCTATTCTGCACACGGTGGTACTCATCGCTCAGAGTGAAAAAGAGACCCGAAGTGCACCTGCGAGTGCCCCCAATCCCCTCGAAATGTGGTAAACGTCCTCCCTGCCTCATGGCCAAAACGGTACATGAATGTAACGTACGTCCTACACGTCTCTTCTCAGGCTGTCACCGTTCAAGCTCAAGTTTCGTTCTTTCTTCCTCTCATGGCTACACTCTTCTGATCCTACAGAATCCGAGAATTGTTTCCCTGACCTTCTCTTTCCCTCGTCGCGTTACGTATTTGCGATCCGCGTTCCAATGAACAACCTCTTTACAGTTGAGCTTCGAGCTTTGTTCCGGAATCGACCTCCTCGCCTGTGTGTTCTCATCATGATCAACTATGGCACTTTCAGGATGTCTATTATACATCTGCGAGTCTGAGAAACTTCGTCGGCCCTCGCCGGACTGATCTCTATTTCTGTAAGGTTAAAGTTTCGTGAGAAGAACACCGCGAGTTGACGCGGACCATGCTCACGGCTCAGTGCCCTGCAGCATAACCCTCTCCATCGCATTCTGACCTCTTTCATCCTCTTCTTCTCTTCGCACATTTACTGTCCTGATTGCACGGCCTTCTTGGTTCTTGTGTCACTCCGTTTTCGTGTACTTGATGGCAGAACTCCGGACAGCTCAGAGCAGATTGATGCCAATGCTCAACTTATTAACTGATCCGATTGTGACACAGGCAGTTCTGGGCTCTGGTAGGAAGGACGTGTACTGTTTAAGGTTATCCGTATCTGGTATTTTGTCTCTTTCCTTCCCTTGCGGTCAAAATCTGTGCCTTACTTCCTTCATGTCCCAATTTATACAGCACAGCTTCAAAACGGAACCGGCGCATCACCTATCCCACCCTATTATCAGCATTTCGCACCTCGATCCTGCAGCACGCTCTCTCAACGTTAGACGTCGAGCGGTGAATGATTACTGTTGAACAAGAATGTTCACGTTATTCTCCAGGTTGGATCGCCCATTCAGCTGAACTTGGACTCTCGTTTTCTGGTGCCGATTGACAACCCACGCCAACTGCACTGGGAGCAAAATTGCGAGATGCCGAGCGATGAGGATGTATCTTCCGATATGCACGGAGGGAGGAGACGAGACCGGTGAAGGCGGGGAAAAGCTCGACTAAGGCCGTGCTGATGTCTTTTCTTGGATTACAATCTGTGACTTTACTTGGTTTGTGTCCCGATTGAGGACATGGACTCCAGTGTGATCACGATCACGAGGTCGCATATGGGAACATTCATTCCCATTTTGGATCGATGATTGGGCTTGGCCTAGGATTGTTTCTGCTCGACGAGATTTGCTGGGCGTTTGAGGAGCATGCTGGCCCTTGAACGACAGTCTTCTTTGTTGGGAGTTGATTCATTTGCATACAGAAGAAGCCAGAACGATGGTAAATCACCCATCATGATGGAACAATTCTGTTTTGTTTGACTGTTGGACAGATTCGAGCGCGACTCAGCTGTCTCACAAAGACAGTCATTAGAGCTCTAAAACGCGCTTACTTGTACGCTTTGTGATCATCATATGCTGTGGGATCAGCGCTTTGCCCTCAGTCGAAGGGCTATTGCTCGTGTGCTTGATGACTTGACTTCGCTCTGCTGTATGGTCTCTGGTCTTCCATCTCTGGTTTGTGATGCTATGGTCTGTGACGAAGGTGATATATTGCTATCGATGTGAATATGATGCGTTCTGTCGGTCCAGAAGATGAGCTTTGAATGCTTGACTGAAACCTGATCATGACTGGCTGATGAACGCTCTCGGACTTTACATGAACTGTCCGGGGCACTGATCTTCGACATATGACCTTGAGGATCGACCACTAACTGATCTTGGCGCTATCTGGCAATGTCGCTCCGAGGACAACAGGCATAATTTGCTCGCTCCTTCTTCTCCGTCCGTATGCCAGCTCGAATGCTCTTCCTCTTCCCTTCAGTTCAAGCGCCGACGCACACCTCCATTTTTTGCTTGGTGCCACTCATCCCCATACGTTTACATGCGTTCCAGCGTCATATCTTGGAACTCGGTACATTGCTTCGCGTTCCTCGCCAGTCAATCTCACTCTCCTGTCGTGACCGTTCAGTCGAACACACCCTTGCTCACCATGTTGAACCGTGCATCTTTCGGCGCATTGTCTCCTCTTCCTCCGTTCCATTTGACTCGCTTGTGTCCTGCTTTCCGACACTCTGCGACTTCTTCCAAGTTCTCAGCTAATGGACTGCTCTTATTATACAGCATCGCACCCGTTCATTCGAAGATAACGACTTTTAATCAATCGCAATCGCATCTCACAAATATGTATACCTCTGTTGAAAACGGGCTCGCCCCACGCCGACAGTGTAAGTAATTATAATATTGTCCGGGCTGCAGAAATCAGCGAAGAGCGTTCCATATCTCTAATATGTCACTCAGGGCGATCTCGTTCGGCAAGCCCAAACATACCGCGGCATAGTCCTCACAGTCTCCAGAATTCATTTGTATATGTGGTCCTGTGCCGAGGGAGGACCTGAGCGCTAAACAGATCTCCAGGACACAGATCTTACACGCCCTACACGCCCGGACCCACATACTACAAATGCGCATCCGAGAACGACTTGATGAAATGAACGAATCCTCACTACAAATCCGTGATCTGCGAATTTATAATAAACAGCAGCGCAGTGCCTCCTGAGACTGAGAAAAAACAAAGACGTTGGGGCCTGGCGTGGCGGGACCGAAAGACCGAAATATAAATATGTGCGCATTCGACTTCGAACGCGTCCGAGACGCATGCTCATGCAGTTCAACGGTGGGAGACACACACAACGAAGTCACACAAATGGAGGGAAGGAAGGCGAGGCCTCGAGCTCCGAGCTTCGGAGGCTGGCAGGGCTGGCAATGTCGATGATGATCCACAGGCACGCCAACGCTTGTTTTTAGTACAAACGCGACGCGATCTTTGATATATGTCATGCCACAGACAGGCCTGAGGCTCGATTAGGGGGGTCAGATTCGGACCTGGCGGGTGAAGATCGTGTTGTTTGTTCGAATGTTGTGCACTGGCAGACTCAGTTTGGCTCGTCGCTCCCTCCTCCAAGAGCCGGAGTGGCCCTTGAGCGGACTTCGTGCTACTTAAGACGATGTGACCGAGCTGAGTCCGCTCAGGGAACGCATTGAACGAAACGAATCGGGGCCTTCGTGCATCATCACCATGGTATCTCCGCACACAGGCAAGCCTGAGAGTACTACTCACGTATACGTGGTTCAAAGCCTATTCCCGCGTAAATAACGTTGTATGTAGTAAGAAGTTCAAGGGGCGGAGAAGGAACCGGATGAAAGGATACGGACAATTATGCAGAGGGCCGTTGATGAGTATGACGCGCGGAACACGTACTACCTGTTCCTGTTCGCCATATGCGCAACAGTATCCGGTCGAGGATATACAATCACGATTGGGACAACCTGGATCGCATTGTATTTTAGCTGCGGCCATATAATGGCCACAAAAATGTGCTCAGGACTTGTGGAGCCATCGAACGTGAGAGAATTGCTGGAAAATAAATAGAGAAGTCGACATTGGGCCCGGAGATGCACGAATTCCAGTCCTCGAGCAGTAGAAATCGAGCAGTGTACCACAGACTCGGAGAACACGGGTGCTATATGTACTAGTGCATGAATTGCAAGAGACTAGGGTCGTTAGCAACCAGCTAGTAGTGTGATGCTACCCATAGGAAATTACTCCACAGAACGCAAAAACACAGTCCCGACGTTCATACCGCGACGCACCATTACCATTGCATTGCCAGTCCCTCGTCTCCATATCCGAGACCCGTCAGACTGGACTTCAACTCGGAATAATCCAGTCGATTAGCAGGGGACACACAGTCCACTGTGGCGCAAGCCCAGTCTAATCGAATCAAGTACGACCGTCGCGGGAACTACAGCACTTGAATTCGGACTCACCCTTGCTCTCCCTAGCGAACGTCAACAAGTCGAACTTTGAACATTGATCGATCATCATATGCCATACCTACCATTTAGTCTTCAATGGACACACCCACAAACCTTCTCGATATCTCTCCGAGTTGGAATCGAAAGGTCCGAAGGAGGAAAGAGGAAGAGGAACAGAGAGGACGCCGGGGCAAAGAGAGACGCGGGAGATCGAGGTTCGATGGTGAGTGTCTGTCCGTGTCCGTGTCCGTGTCCGTGTCCGTGTCCGTTTCCATCGTGTCACTGAGCCGCGAGCGGGATCTCTCACTGTGCTGTACACAGCTGGCGTCCAAACGTCCACAGTCCGCGATAGTGTATATGACAGGTCTGTTTGCTCCGAGTGTAGTGTTAGTACTAACTTATACATGAAGAACTTGAATGATCCCATCTCCGAACGGAGTTAACTCACTTACCGTCCCGTGATCCTTTGGGTGATTGTGGTCGGGCGATTACCAGTGCGAGAAGAAACAAATGAATGTTCGTATGTAAGTGACCGGGTCATGATACGATATGATGTATATGCATCGGGACTAGACTAGGGTACTCACCTACTTGCAGATGAACGTGGAACCAAAACGCCACTGATCCTGTACGATGTTCCGTGGCGACTGACGGTTACCTTGAACCGTGGAACGCATCAGTCGCGAATAAGCATCGTCGCGTCCGTTTCTGGCTTTTCGGCTTTGGTGATGCTTTCGAGGACCCTGGCTCGTCAACCAATATTAGCTCCTCGTTCGGAGTGAGAGATAAGAGGTCAGTGGTATGGGGGAGGGGAATGGGGGATAGGGGATGGAGGATGGGGGATGACGATCTGTTCAGGTGTTCAGCCAATCCATATGATAGGCGTTCATGCTCACGAACATAACGACTCAGCTGTATCAGCACACATCGAGAACTGATTGTTCGGCGTAAGTCCTCACAGATCTCCGCGATCTACGTAGACTCGGAAGGGATCATCGGGGGGCTGTGCATATATTACCATCCGTTGCCCTCGAGCTTTCCCGATGTGCATGTGCTGTGTGAAAGGAAAGTTGTGATGGTAGGTAGGCTGTGCAGGATGAATCGTGCCGGTGGCCTTGTCTTGGGCTCCGTATGGTGAAGTGGCTAAATGGTCGAATGAGCAACACGCCCGCATCGACTCAGAAACGGAGTGAAAACCGAAGTGACTCACCAGAAACCTGTACTTCTCGTCGTCGAAGCGCAAAACACATCAAGAAACTCGAAAACAGTCATAACATGTCCAGTCACTTCAGCTTACTCCCAGACTGACAGCGCACATCAACAAATCCACCACATCAACCGGCCGTCCGCTCCCTCGCACCCCGGAGGCGCTCCTATCCTATCCTATCCTATCCTCCTGCACTATCACACCCTACATAATCTGCAGACGAGCAATATATGACAGTGGATATGATGCCCGAGTCCGTACCCGGGAGTAGCGCACAAATAAACAAAACAAATACTGTAAAGAAAAAAAGTGCAACAAATTGACGCGATGCGTCGGGATCGGAACGTTCGAGCTGTGCAAATGGGGCAAGTTATAACCCAACTCAAGTCAAGTCAAGTCAGGGATGGGGTAAAGTCAAGGCGGATGGGTAAGGCTGACTGGAAAATTGGAAATTACCCCGGCGGCGGATAGATAAGAAGTTAGAACTCACGGGTGACGGGTCGGGGTCGGGGAAGGAAGGGGAGCCGGGGAGTGATCGAGATCGTCGAGTAGTTACTTTATCTGACGGGCCGAGATTTCAAGTTGTGTTGTGTCGAGTATTTAGACTGTCACGAGTGTCCGGTATGGACTGTGGCGAGAGTTCAACGTCCGATGTTCAACCTTGCAAGTTGTCAGTCGAGGTGAAGGTGAAGGTGATCACTGATGACATAGTCTAAAAGTCCCCGGACAATTCGATGAGTGATGCGAAAAAGGATGACGAAACGGAAGAGGACACGAAGGTAAAGGTTTCGCGTGAGCGCTCGACTGGATGGGGTTGGCACTTCGCTGGGACCGGCACAAGGATGGAGAGCGATTGACCAAGTGAGTGACACTTTGAAAGAGCGTAAGTCAGTGAGTACTACTAGTGAGTCGTGCACAACGGAAGACATACGATGCGGGGATGCTAATGACGTCGCTGATGGAGACGGAGCAGAGAAACGACTATCAACACGCACCATCAGCACTTCAGTCAGTAAGCTGTTATCTTACCTCCGAACATGACCCATTTCTGATTCCTGAATCCTACAACGTTCCGTTCGTTCCATACATTTCAAGCATCCCGGATCCCAATCCTGCTAGGACGTGAAAACGAAATCGTGTTAGCGACCTATAGGAAGGTCGCTCGCATGCCAATACTTACACGTCGTCATCGCCATATCGAGGTCTGCGACGTAAGTGGACCCGAAATACGAAGGCGTGAAGGTATGGAGGTGGGTTCCAAGACTCGGACTCTTCAGTCGCGATGGTGTCAATGTCGATGTCAACAAAAACCGCCACGGTGGAGGAGGCTGCGGAGAAAGCCGACGGCGATCAGACGAGCACAATATCTTAATTGACAAGTTGCGCCATCGTTCGCAGACTAGAGTAAGACTCCTGAGCGCATTTATTTCGACTTCAACAAGACGAAGTGAAGACAAAGCAAGAGTCGGGCCCGTCGAACACGGAAAACCGACGACGGAAGCAAAAAGAGAGAGAAAAGAAAATACACGATCATGATACCGGAACCGGGTAAAGATAGCTCGCCGGTTCTCGTACCTACCGGATTCGGGAACAAAGGCAGTTCCCGCGACGAGAACGGCACTCGACCTGAAGTGTTTGGAGTGTTGCCGTTGACACGTTTTGGTTTACAATATGGCCGGTATCTCCAGAGGTGGGTGCGAGCTAAAAGGTAAATACGAAGCGATGTCTAACGGGCATCGGGCTGTTTTAGACTAGACAGCACGCCGTTACTATGCATGGGATGGGATGGCTGGCTAGGATGGATGGATGGAACAAGCATGGTGACATGGAGGACGAGTTGTGAGCGGGGCGCGCAAGACGCGTGGCGGATGGCGGGGTACGAAAAACGAACAGAGAGCGATGCATGCATAATTAAGGGGCGAGACGGACCCGGGGGATTAATGCAGTGGTCGGTCTGCCCGCGTATTACGTACCGAAGGGGCTGTGGCGTGCCTTGGACTGAACTGGGACGAGCTCGAGTTGTTTTCGCCAAGAGAACGAGAGAGAAAAAAAGATGAAAAGATGGAAGGATAGGGTGTATGTAAGTAAAGACGAGGACGATGGGATGATTGGAAGGATTTGGGTTGTGGACTGGGATGGCCTGGGTGAGATAGATCTGGATCTTGTTTGTTTTGGGCAGGATCTGATTCTGGAGCGAACGCCTGAAATACATGGTCGGACTAAGCACGGATGACAGAGCCAGGAACGGCGCAAATCCGTCTGCGCGTGTCTATATAGCGTTGACTGGACTCGGATAGATTGCTCGAGCTTGGCGGACGACGCTGGTGGTCCGCTCCGCGGCGAGGACTCGGACTGGATCGTCGACGGCAAGTCGACGGCGTGAGTCCGATGGACGACGATTGGGAACGTGCGGCGGCGGAGATGACCGGCTCGCACGGCTGTCAGCCCGCCGGGGTGCGGGGGCGTGGCGGGATGAATGGAATCTGGAGCGGTCCTTCAGGGGAGATGCAAGGTACGACCGCTTTTCTTTCTGCAGTCTGATTGAGGAAACATGGTTCGCTCGTCGGATCCCTTATATGGCGCCCTCATCCACCGCATCCGTCCCAGCTCCCCGTCGAACAGCCCTTGCACTCACCCGCACACGCACTTAACGCACCATGGACGCCACCGCCACCTTCGAGCTCGACCAGCCCATGCAGCTCAAGGGCGAGATCATCGACTTCGAGTTCACTCTCGGCGGCGACGTCGACCACAGGAAACGCCGCAGAAACCGCACGACCCAGTCATGCCTCAACTGCCACACCTCAAAGCGCAAGGTCCGTCCATCCATCTTCATCTCGGTCTCTATTTACCCAACCCTGTCCTCATCGTCATCTGTGGCCTTAGTGCGACCGCAAACGGCCTTGTTCGAGGTGCATACAGCTCGGCCTGGTATGTTATCGTCGACATACCCCCGCTATCGCCCTCCTCTTGACCCCTCTTCTTCTCTTGTAGACCGGACTGTGCGTGTACGAGATCGACGACCCCGCGTTGAGGTAGGTCAATTGCCCTTCTCGACGCTTCCTCCCCGGCGTCTAACGGAAGCAAAATTTTCTTCTGTGCGCGCGCCTCAATCACACAGAGACGACCCGAACGTAGATGAACCTACCCGTCTGCGCAACCGCATCGCAGAGCTCGAGTCCCTCGTCCGCGAGCTCAGAGGTATTGCTTATTCATTTCGCGCCACACTCCCACTCTGCAACGTGTTTTCGCTCATATATTAAACGCGTCATCTCCCACTCACACAGGCAAACCTCACCCGAAATGGGCCGACTCGTCCTTCTGCGAGAGCGACCCGAGCGAGAAATGGCACTCTCGCGCCTCAAAACGTTCCCCAACTCTCCCCTCATCCAACCCCTCCTCCATCCTCTCGCCACACTCCCACTCCCACCACTCCTCCCACCCAAATTCTCACAACTCCCTCAACCATTCCGATAATCTCCCGCTCACGAAACGAAGACGATCCTTCCAAGACGACCTCGTCGGCGTCGACTCGAGCTCGGGCACTTCCCCCACCTCCATCGGCACGCCTATTCAGTCTGATCCTGGGCAGGGTGGTGGAGGCGGTGGCGCACAATATCCGTATAGGTTCACCCCAAGCCCCGACTCGAATGCGAATGTGAATGGGTCGCCGTATCAGGGGTATACGAATCCGTCTGGTGGAGGTGGATACGGCGCGGATCATCAATTATCGTATTCGCCCGCTGAGCCATCTTCTTCGTCGTCCTTCACGTTCCCACCACAACAACAATCGCATCTCCACCACCAACAACAATTCGACGGTGGGAATGGCGCAGGGTATCGACCGACGGCTACGAGGGAGGAATACGAGTATTGTCCGTGCTTGACGAACCCCGCGGCTAACCAGTCGTTCATCATGCTGGCGCAGCAGGTGCAGTCGGCACTGAGTCTGTTGAGGACGTTGCCGGAGCATAGGACGGGTGGTGGGGGAGGGGGGGAGATGATGATGCAGTGTTTGATTATGAGGAGGATACAGGATGTGCATGAGCTTCTACAGTATGTCTTCCCTTCGTCCCCTCTCTCCCCCCTCATCGTCCATGGTACTCGGGCTTATCTCGTTATGACTGTGAACAGCGGATCGAGTCCTTACTCACCCAACCCAAACGCAACTCAAAACCAAAACCCCAACCAAAACTCAACAACACGCGACTCCTCCTCCCTCTCTCCCTACGAATCCACACACCCCCGTCCCCACCCTTCTCACCCTCACCCATCTCACCAACAACAACAACAACAACAACATCCCTCTCACCCCTCCCAACGCCACCCACAACTATCGCACCCACACCACTCCTCCTCCACCGATAGTCTGCCACACCAACTCCACTCCGATAATCTCTCGCGCCAACTCACCTCGGACAGTCTCTCGCGTCAACTTACCTCGGACAGTCTCTCGCGCCAACTTACCTCGGACACCCTCTCACGTCAAGGTCAGATACCCTCGTCGGCGATGGCGGACGATGTCGAGAGTGTGCTTTCTGCGTTTTCGGGCGGGAGTTCGGGGCATCGGTCGCCGTTGGGGCAGATGCCGCCGCAGATGGGGAATGGGCATCATTACGGTGTGAATGGGCTCAATGGCGTCAATGGGAACGGGGGAGGGATGAATGGGAGTGGGGTCAACGGCAACGGCAACGGGGTAAACGGAGGCGGAAATGGGAATGGGGGGTACGGTGGTCAACAACAGCAGCAGCAGAACCCGTATTTTCCGCCGTTGAGACATGCGCATTCGCATTCGCATGTGGTCGGGATGCATGGGCAGGGAGGACAGGCGGGGGATGATTTCGGGTTGATTTGATTTGAGTTTGGGTTGGGTTAGGTGGGACTTCTTCTGTGTGCATTCTGGAACTGTGGATGACTTCGTGCGTTGGACGCAGTTGGGCTTATTGTCGTCATCGTTGTTGTTGTTGGTGTTGGGAACACTGGTCTTTCTGTTTCTTTATTGTTAGTTGATGATTGTTGTCGTCTATCCTCTCTTTCTCACGTCTGATCTTTCTCACGTCTATCTCATCTCGTCCGCCGCTTTGTTGTTCTCTGTCCTGTTCTTGTTCTTGTTCTCTGTCTTATCTGATCCCCATCGTGTCTTTGTTCTTGTGTCGTTCTTGTTGGACTCCTATTGTACGATCTCGCGCCCCGTCTGTAATTCACCCACGTCCCTTCGTACGTACGTTTATTCATTCATTCATTCAATCTGCATACACGCTTTGACTCCTCCTTTTTTCTGACATTTCACGGGGACCGTAGGATCTCTCATTCTCATTCTACACTTTCACTTTCAGCCTTATCTTTTACCTCAGACTCTCGACTCTCGACTCTCTTCTGTGCGTCCGCCTTCCGACTTTGACTTGACTCTTGTGATCCGTGCTGTGTTGTGCCGTGTTGTGATAAATACCTGTACATCGACTGACTATGTACACTCTCTGATGCCTCTGCCTCTGCTCCATCCACTCCCTCCATACATACATACATATACGAATACGACTACGAATAGAATACCTGCGTTGATAATAATCCATTCATCCTTTGGTCTTGTCCTTCCGTTTGATTATTCGTGGGCTTGTGAGTTGGTACGACTAGATAGTGCAATATAGACGATGCATTTCTTCGCACCCGGAGGAGGGTTTGCATGGGTCCGAGTTTTAATGCACAATGGCGAGGAAGGTGTGATCTGTTCGTTCCGTTTGTTCTGATGTTCGAGCTCGGGCTTATGATCCAGATATCCACCCTGCATCTACCCTCTACCTCTGTTCCGCATCAGGACTCAGGCTCTTCCCTGCCAACACGACACAAGTATGTAGAGTACAGCAACAGTTATCCTGCTCCTCTCCTCGTGTCCTGCATCACCCGACACCCGACGCCGATTCCGATTCCGAGACTACTCAGGGAAGAGTCAAGCTCGAGAGGGGTCCGAGGCTTCGATGCTTTGTGAGGTATGATATGCTATGATGATACGATACGATATGAACTGTCACCCGTCGCTTTCACTATCCGAGTCGCTATCGCTGTCTTCAATGTGTATTGGGTATGGACATCGTTATTATCACCTCGATGGAGCATGAATATAAATTACTCTACATAATGATGAGGGATGGAGACCGCAGTGCACGGCGACTCGGATGCGATGTAAATGTAATGTGTACTCTGTCTATCTATGACCCTGCCTGCATCCCAAGACATGGACTTGGCCGAAACGGAGCTCGTAGGGTATGTACGGCGATGCGATGTATTGAGTGCACTATCTATGTTTACGAGACTTGGACTTGAATTGAATGGAGGGCGGAACGGAGTGATGATGATGCTGGGGGCTGATGATGGATGGATACTACTATTACTATTACTATTACTATTACTATTACTATTACTATTGCGATAGCGTCATCGTCACGGCGGTCGGTTGATAGCACGATGATAGTAATAGCTCGTCGAAACGAGGTCTAATAGCTTCATCGGACGGCGGAGCACTCACTTTACTTTACTTAGCCCAGGGACGGGAACACTTTGGCGGGAGGCATGTGCAGAGTGAGTAAGATGAACGAGAATAGGCTGACAGGAGGAACTTAGGTATGTATGTAACGAGATGAGGAGAGATGAGCCTCGATGGGATGGAATGGGAGGGTACTGGTGCACGGCTCCAAGGCTGAGGGTGACCTGACCGATGAGTGAGAAGCAGGAAGTGAAGAGAAGAAGGAAGAGGCGAAGAGGCGAAGAGAAGAAAAGAAAAAATGATGATGATGGCGGTGGCGGTGGAAGTGCAGCTCGGCTGGCGACTGCCATTGCCTATACTAGCGATCCCTGTCCAAGTTCCTTCGGAATCAATTAACGGAAACCCATCTTAGGGATAGCGAGTTCTCGTTCCGAGGGAGGAACGAAAAGGCAGAAAAGAGAAGACGACAGAAAAGAGCAGAGTAAAGGGCGAGGGAAGGCGAGGAAGGGTGATGGTGGCGCTCGGCTGAGAATGTTTGGGGTGGCGAGGGTACAAGGACCGGTGCACTGTGGCCCCCACCTCCCGCCTGCTCGCACAAATAGACGAAATAATTGCCGCCCTTGAAACGTTACAGGTTGAGTCTAAACCCTGCGGGTTTGAAGATCCTCTCCCTCCCGAGCGCGATGAGCTCACCTGGACACTTGAAGAAGATAAGAGTAAGTGATGGGATGGCAGGAGGTTGGCAGGCAGAATACGGAGAGGTATTACGGACGTCTGAATCTTGGAAGTGTCTGTTTGAAAGAGGGCGCCCCTGGTGGGGTGCAGCGAGCGATGCTGAGACCAGAATGGTGGCCAGGATTTCGATGAGACTTCTGATGGATGCACTTGTAGGGTGCTCTCTGATATGAAGCCGGCCGTCGCAAAACTGGTAAATGCAAGCTTGTTTAAGTTGGCACGTATGTATGCACCTCTCGCGCAGTACCGAGAACGCGCGTCAGAGTTCTTTATTTAATTGAACACTCGGAGGTTCTGTAGAACGGAAGAAGGTCATCTCCAGCAAGACATCAGAACGTCCGGAACGTTCACGGAGATGGACGAGGGGCGGGATCTCTGAGCCTGGCTTTTGGCACGGTGGGCGGATGCAACCTTCTTTTCTGATTTCATGAAAACAGAGACGGGTGTTCACTGACAATGTGCTGCACAGTCTATGCATGTTCTCTCTTATCTTGTGTCAACGGAGAGAGATAAAAAAAAGTCTTCGACGTTCCAAGCGACGAAGAGCTTGAGAAAAGGGAAATCAAGCACGCCGAGATATCGCAGGTGTTATGAATCGGAGGAATTTACGTACGAATACGAGTTCCGGATCCAGGATACTGAGAACTCGGTTTTCTATGAGCTTGTTCGGGAGAGATGAGGAAAATGTAGCTGTCCGAGCATACCGAGATAGTTAACTGGTTCCACACCCAGGTTCAAGTCCTTCAAGCTAGCTCTCTCGCTGGCACAAAGCTGGAGATATGGCTGCTGCAGTACGCATACAGTCTGACGAGGCTAAAAGCGAGTAAAAGAGACAAGTCTGAGCGCAACGCCACAATCTAATTCAAGACTGAGACCAAGACTGAGAGGGTATACGCATAAATGCAAAACAAAGTTGGCTCTAAAGCGTAGTCACCGTTGGGTCAGAAGAAGGAGCATGGCCCGGTGCGGGCCGAGAGAGGGTCGCGGCGACATTGATGTGCGCCGAACGGGTAAACTCTCGTGGCTTTATATGCATTAGGAAATGCCGCAGAGATTTGGAAATTCGTCAGTTTAGTTTGCTGTCCTCTTTCATCTCCCGTCGCTCTCGCGTCGTTCTCGACAATTCACTGTAGTCTCGTTCTTGGACCTCTAGATAAGCACACAAGCCCTCGGAGTCGAGGAATATGGTCTGTGCGCCTCTGCTTGACTCTCAGTGGCGCTCGAAGCCATATGGAACCTGTAGCACTTGCCTGCTGTCGTAAGCTTCTAAATCAGAGCTCGAGCTCTAGAGAGGATAGAAATGGTCTTCTACCACACCGTGCCAGTCCATGCCGTGCGCTTTTTCTTGGGAACTACCGTCTGGTGTCTTGTACGTGGAAGCTGTGGCGCTTGCCAATGATCCACGGACGTAGGACTCGGTCATGCCGACTACTCACGCTCTCCCCGCATCATGCATCACCACTCAGATCCTATGAACGTCTGCCTAACAAGGGGTATAGTTATCTTTGACTTCATCAGTAGCAGGTCGATCTACTTGGTGCTCTGGACTCGAATGGTACAGGACAAGTTGTCTCTGGTCACGTACAACATGTGGCTGATAAATCAATCAAATATCGACATCTTCGTCTGCGAATAAATGTGGAACTTATACCGCCAGAAGGTACGCTCATACACCAATATATACCCTTTTGGCTGGGACTCGGTCATTCGACTGACTTTGAACACGGATGGAGATGGTTGAATATTGATAGCGAGCGACCAGAAGAGTTCCGTGGGGAGCATTGGAGTGCGAGTTAGTGAGACGACGCTGGCAAGCTGCTACCGTTAGGACAAATGTTTTCCCATCGACTCTGCTATAGTCACATTCAGATAAGCGACCTGAATGGCGCAGGACGAGATCGGGGCTGCCTTGGGCAGGTGTATTTCTTGGAAGAACGTGGAAACGGGGCGGTTCGATTTATTTTCTCTCCTTGTATGCTGCACCAATCTGACTTTCTGCAGGACTCAGACCTTTGTCCATGAATGGAACAATATTCTAAGCGGAAACAGCCCTCGAGGTTGCCGCAACGGTCAACCCGAGAGACGTCGATCGGGACATTGAAGGTAGAAGGTCCATCTCATTATCTCTCCATCTTCCGCTCAAGCTCGTCCGATGCCCGCAAGATGTCTTCCGTTTCTGGTCTACTCTATATAGCCATTTTGGTATGTAGCATCTGGACAACATCTCTGACTTTAGAGTTGTATGAAGGGCGATATCATGTTACTACTATCGGACCACTCGCGAATGATTTTATGAAACTTCTTCAACTCCGCAGCGTTGACCCTTGAGGTGCGGACAGCACGTTATGAGGTCAATGCATATCATGGATGGGATCACCGTATGTGGGTCCCTTCCGGTGTACGTGAAGATCGTGATGTTCTTTGTGTCCGCATTAGGGAGTTACTTTCGGACTGAGGTTATATCGCCCTGGCTGCTGCCTTTCCTGGACGCGATGTCCCTTCATACGTATGCTTTCCCCGATATGATGACCTTCGAATCCGGCGTCCTCGTGCTAAACTGCACCCGTAGTACGCCCCATGCACCAGGGTGCTCAGAGCTGTTCCGGCCCATGGGCAATAAGTGTCGAGAGCTGCGTGTGTTCATTGACATCAAATTCAAGGAAACGTGGCTCCGAGATGAACCTACGTGCGTACGTATTATGTGTGTTTTTTGGGCTTGGAGCTCCAATCACAAATGTCTCTGTCTGCCATTGTAATTCATTCAGAACTCGGAGGCATCATGGCAAATTTTCTCCCTCACCTCCTTGCCCAGCCCTTGTACTCACTCAGCGGCAGCATCTTCTTATTTTCCAGAGAGTATCAGTCCCATTCAACCTGCATGATCCCATCAGAGGGCCGCTCCTTGCGCACTCCCCGACCCACTGACCCATCGCGCTACAAGTGAAGCCTCCCCCAACGGACGCCCATGCCATAAAAAAGATCGACTTCTACCCTCGCACCGGTAAATTCGATCCCGGTCTACCACACGGCTGGAATTCGCCGATTGGACCCTGTAGACCCGTACCGTGTTGCCTATCCCAACCTCAAAATCCATATCCAAGTCCCATCTTAAACTCACGTACGTGGTCATACTCTCTATTCGGTTTAGACTAGGGTCCGAGCTCTGAGGCCGCAATCATCCACACAGCCCATCTTGTCGACGTAGTGTATAATTACTCGACTCCCACCCCTCGCCGCGTTCAGCCACTGCTATTGACGTGACCTTCCTCCTCGACCGGCCAAGGAAGACTGTTTGCACCTCTTGGGTTTTCAACATTCTCAGCGCTCGACTGGACAACTATTCTAACGACCGTACCGGGGTCTCGTGTTACCTGTCGCATGCCCATCGGTCCAAGTATCATGACAGTCATGATGCATGATGCGTGATGTGCTGGGCCCTCTCGACTCTCGCGAACGAAACTATCAGAAGAAGTGTAGGCTTTGGAGTATCACTGGCAGGTTCGTCAGCTCAATCATCCTTTACGAGAATCAACATCGTCAGCTAAGGTTTTGTGCCAAAGCACTCGAGAGCCGGATCTTCGTATTCCGAAGGAAAAGCTCTTGCGAGCGAAGAGCAACCAACGAAAAAAAAATTGCATCGCCTCCGGCGTTTCACCGAGGGAAAAAGGCTTGCAGTATAGGTCGGTTTTCTTCTTGGGGCTCAGCATTCGACGAAGTTGTGGACGGTGCCAGTTGACAATGAGGCGAGTCCAGGTGTACGCCGGTCTTCACAAAGTGGTTTACGCGGATGGGTGTCCCATGGGGTGAACATCATCTGCAGGGTTTTACTGAACCCGAGTAATCCATGCGGCATGGGTAGGAGAACCCTCCGTGCGAAGATCCATGTTCGTGGGTGATACCCGCTGTAAACGGATACATTGCCACAGAAGACATACTTACGCCACACGAAATACCGCACCAACGATGTATATCCTTCCTCCCAGTCACAACGGAGAACAGTACATAGGTGTATTATTCATGCACGAGGACCACAACCAAATCGTACCATGCAACCAAAGCGTATGTACCATAGCAAAGCAAACAGATGGCAGGAACCAGCAGAAATAGAAATCACCAAGCCCAGGCATTCCCCAGAAAGATAGAGTGTGATCATAAGGGGAGCCACGAACAACGACGCCAACCCAAGCTCGTGAAACAAGACAACAAACACATCGTAAATCACTCGTACGCTCGTATCATAAACCATCGTAAAATAATACAGAACCAGAGACGCAAATCACCCCCTTCTATGTCTGTCTAGACGGGAACTGCGTTCCCGTTCCCCTGCGTCTCCGCAAGTCGCATGACCTCCATGAGCAACGTCTGCTGCTCAATGTCCAACGCAGTCGTCGCAAGTTGATACGCCTGACCGTTCTTCGCTTGGAGGCCTTTTGTAGAACAAATCAAGTCAGTTCGCAGCAGACAGCAGGGAAGAAGTGGAGACGCACTGTTCAGAGCATGCTTGAATGTGACGTATGGGTCAACGGAGTCAAGCGGGCTGAGGTATCCAAGTTCCTCTTCAATTTCGTCGTCTTCCAGATCCTCTTCGTCGTCACCGGCCGATGAAGAACCGATACCCTGCGACTTGAGACGAGCGTTCTGTCATTCGAGTCGTCAGGATAGACAGCATAACGAATAAGACAATAAAACGAACAAAGCCCACCTCTTTTGCGAGCATCTCAATGTACGCAGAGTCCTCGTCCCAAATATCATCTATGAATCGATAATTTTCAATATCGGTTCAAAAGCCAGAAAAGAAATCAAGTCGACTGACCATCATCACCATTCAAAGCCAAAGCCCTCGTAATAATCTCATCGTCATCCTCTTCCTCTTCCGCCGCCTCCCTCATCTCCGCCTCCAAAGCCTTCCGCGCTAATCCTATCCCTAAGCTCAACTGGTTCCAACGACAACAACATAAAAAAGAACGACATACCAGCAATCGCCTTCGGCAGGTCCTTGAACACCTTCAACGCGCCAGCCACAATCCCAGGCCATCCCTCTCTCACAGCCTCCGGGATCGCATTCGGCTCGACCTCCATGAGTGCACATAGAGCGACGATGGTGAGCCTCTTGTCGTGCACGCGGGGCAGCTTGTTATCGGAGTTGATGGCGGCGAACCATTTGTCGAAGAAGGTACGGGAGGTACCTGGAGCGTATTGTTCCATGAGGTGGAGCGTGGCGGCAGGGTTGTAGAGGACTGCGTTGATGAGGACCTCGAGGTTAGCGAGTCGGAAGGCGGCGGTCTCGGCGGAGTCGATGTGGTCGAGAGCGGTCTTGACGATGGGTTGAAGTAACTGGCCCAAATCACGAATCAGTGGACACGTAAAAAAGAATAGATATAAGATGATTGGCATACGTCGTCAATGTGGCCACGAAGGTTCAACATGAGCGACTCAGCGACCTTGGAGCCGTTTACACGGTCGTTCTCGCCAAGCTGTTCGCTCACGATCGCCGTCGTATAGATGTCGGCTACCATCTGCCTGTAATCCGGACGAGACTTGAACATCTCCGTGCCGTAAGAAACGAAGTTGTCCAGGGCCGGCAACATCTCTGCGAAGACACCGGGGCGGTGGAATTTGTATTAGTATTTGTATTAGTACGGGTGCTATGGTTGCCTTCGAAGGACATACCATCAAGGAAGTCAACGGCATCAGACTTGAAGAGGGTGTAGGTCATCTCAAAGACCGGCCACATGTTCGGCGAGATGGACTTCGTCCTGAAGGTCAGCCCATCGACCAGATCGTACATGTTGTCGAACAGATCTACATGTCGCCAAATCGGTGAGCACCGCCGTCAATATTCGGACATAGATGGATCTGGAGGAAAATGAAATGCACGAACCCAAAAGCTTGTTCTCAAGGGTGAAGGTGATGATGGGAATGACGACCTCCTGCACTTGTTGGAGGATCTGGGCGGAGGAATCTACGGACGAAACGAGCTGCGGAATCCGAAAACGTTAATTGAGTTCCTTGATCCAAACGCAAAAGCATAACGAAGCGAGCCATCGCAGCGTCCTCAAGAACAAAGAAGAAAGGAGAAAGTCAGAACTTACCGTCCCGATGGTCTTGGCCATCCCCATAGCAGCGTAGGTCTTATCCTCATCAGTGTCTTCCATGGCGGACTCGAGATCCGTGCCCTTGGGTATGTTTTCTTCCTGAGCAAGCGCTTCTTTGGCCAACCGCATGTAGGAGTCGCACTACAACGAAAAAGAGCAAAAGTGCCGATACGGTTAGATAAAGAAAACCCACGAATGCATTTTATGACGACATGGCATATTAACTTGAACTTACCAGGCGTGCAGCGAGCTGAGCAGCGACGGGCAGGAGCTCCTCCTGGAACTGCTCCACCATGGTCTCCATGCTGCTGTTGAGAATGTCCAGGTCGGTGTCGTCGCACATTTTGAGAAGATCTGAAACGAAACGTTCAGCTTATCAAACTATGGCCAGGGGCAAAAGTACCAACTGACCCTGGATCACTTTGCCGACTTGGGGAGCAACTGCCTCCTTCACTGTAAGTGCATGCAATGTCAGCGACTGCACCGTGGGATGAAGTTAAGTCCCTACCCGAGTCGTGAGAGGTGATAAGCTCGGTAAGGGCCAGGGCGGCCTGGATACGAACAGGCAGCTCTGGGTCATCGAGACAAACGCACACGGCACGGAAGTGGTTGATGAGGTTCTGCAACACATCGCATTATTCAGCATTGAGATGACCAGTAGACTTAGATATGGACGAGACGTACTTCCTCATTGTCCCACTGGATTGTGGCCCTCTCGACAGTCCCGAGCACTTCACAGGCCTAAAAAAACGGAGCGTACAGTCAGCCTAAGAAACATGAACGATAAGTTGACACTTACGATCGCTCGCAGGTAGCCCTCCGGAGCAGTGAAGCTAGGGAAGACATGCTGCCTCATGAATTGAGACATGTTGTCCTTCACTTCCTCATGACGCATGATCAAGGGCCCGAGAGCAGCAATCATGTTCAGAGCACCGAATCGTTGAGGTGGAGCAGGGTTCCTGCACCACAACAAGTGGTCAAAAAGGGAAGTGATTGGGAGATGAAAAGGAAAACGCACGAGTTCAGGACGTGGTTGACGAAGGTAAGAATTGGCATGAAGGTCGTCTGCCCACGGCTGTTGGCGAGCTGCAAGAGGAACGTGGTGGAAGCTGCGACCGGCGAGTTGTACGTCTCGTACTCGTCTACTTAATTTAATGATGTCGGGATTCAGACGAACAAAAGGTCAGGTGAAATTACGCACCAACAGTGGTGCGAACGTAATCGACGGGGTCCGTGTCCCACATCTCCTGCTTGGCCGGAGTGAACGAAAGGTTGGGGAACACGTACGTCGACACGAGCGTCTCGAAATGAGGCTTGAGCAACGCCCAGGTCGCTTTGGGCTTGACGCTGTAAACCTACTCTTCAGCTTTTCATCGGCGACATCATACACGAGATATACTCACCACTCCGTAAAGAACTGGAAGATCAAGTACTGGCACTTCTTGGACAGCCACGACTGGCCACTCACGTATCTCTCGGTCTGCTGAAGGTAGACTTTGAGGATCTCGGGTGCGAACGCCGTCACGAAGTGCTCTGCGAAGGTTCCGTACTCTTCCTTCATCGTGCTGGGCAACTGACTCGGGTTGCCGTACCTATGGAACAGCCTGCCGAGCACACCATAGGCCCACTTCTTCGCTTTCCACCACTCGCTCTTTTCCCTTTCGTCCTCGTCCTCGGGCACGGCACCCGCTGGGATGTCGAGATTCACGACTTGGAAGAGGAGACGGCCCCAAGGCACGAGAGATTCCGCGGACTGTTGGTGTGCGCTGAGATTGAGGATGATGGAAGATCGGTAGGTTTTGAGGATGTAGTGGAGGATGGCGGGGATCTCCGCTTCAGCGCCGGCGGGAGGAGAAGACAACATCTGGGAAGCGAGAGTAACAAGAGTGGGGAAGAGCTCGACAACAATCTTGGGTAGGATATCGGACTGCTGGCGGAATCTAGAGGAGATAGGGTCAATATCACGCCACTTGAGGTGCCACTCCATTTCACGTCCGCCAGGACCATAAGATCTCCACGGACGGACGCTTACCGGAAAGCCTTGACCATTTCCAACACCACTACGGTTCCAGCACCGACCTCCCTGATATTGCTGCTCGCAAGCATGTGCTTCGCGCCGTCCATCAACTCCGGCCACTTCTCCGGGAAGTCATGCGAGACGAGCGTTTTGAGGGTAGCAGCAAGCTGGACGGTGATGCTCTTCGAAGGAGAGTTCGCGAGAAGAGGGAGGACATGGGTCTTGAGGGCGGTGCGGTCTGAGGGCGGGATGGGCTTGTGATCTGGGCGGCCTGTATCAGATTCGAGGCCATACGAATGTTGGACGCGATTTTTGAGCCAGATGGCACAGGCTTGGCGGATTGCACTAGGCGCTCAGGTTAGGTTTGATTTCGGGATGAAAAACGCGTCTGACACGTACAGGTCGACACTGTCGGCGGCGATGATTTGCAGCGAGGCTGCGATCATGCCCTCCTGGCTAGCAATCTAGGATGCATGGCAATGTGGTAAATCGATCATAAAAAGTAGACGGTATTCTATAATTTGGCCAACCCACTTTTCTGATTTCAAGCTCGCCCGCTTTTTGTACATTAGGATTCGGGTTGAGGGTCGTAGCGAACAGATTGGACAGCGTTTGGAGATCCATGACGCGCTGATGAACGCGATAAGAAAAATGTGAGGTCGATGCCAGTGTTGACGAGAGAGCAAACTCACCTAACAATATACTGAGCAAATACAAGGGTATATGAAGGTGGTGGTAGAGAGCAAAGAGTCGGAAACGAGGAAGGGGTGTGGAAAAATTTGAGGTCAGCCACTGCGCGTGGCCTAATTTATGGACGCGTCCCGGCGAACGCGTCTTTCGTCACGTCGCTTCTTTTGCAAACCCCACCCGAGTCAAACCCTGTCAACACCCCTTTGTTCTCGGTCCCTTTGCATGCCCTAATCGGCACCATTCCGAGTCTCACAACTGGCCTATTCGCCTCGAAGAATGGTGTCACCCTACCAGACGAATTGCGATCCTCTGGACCAGAATTCGAACACTTCGGCACCCACGGCAGACGAGGGCTTCTCTAAATTTATTTCGTTACACTTGTAGCACGCACTGGTGGATATCACTCTGGACAAACAAACCTCTTTTCCCGGACGGTAGCTGGTCTCTTGGCTCACACCTCCGAGTTTGACCTTGACCCGACACAATCGATGCGCCACAGAAAAGTCTGTTATTCGGACAATGCATGACATATAGATAACTCGGATATTACACTCTTGGTAGTGGGTCTCCTAGTTTTGTTGCCATGCGCAGTTGTCAGTCCCGATACTCGTCTCACCCGATGTGCCAGACGGTGGGCGGAACTTGAAGGAATTTAACGTTGTGGCGACAGGGCGCCACAACAATGTTAGATCGCCTTCGTAGTGGCCATGATATTATTTGTGCCATTCGCGACCGAACATGAGTTTTTTTGTACCAGAACAAGGCCATCTTCGCTTACATTGGTCTCGAGCGTCGAAGCGGTGTCTATCCGTAAGCAGCCACAACGCGCTTTGACCGGACGGCTTAGCCGCGTTTGGCCAAACAATGGAAGGCCCCAATTTGACCCAGGCCGCAGGCGGTGTCAGGGTCCACACCGTGATGCTTATAAAGGCGCGTCCTTTCTTCTCCTTTCGCCCCAACAATCGTTCTTCTCTCCCACCTTCATCTCCTCCTGCTTTGGCACCAAACACAACAAACCAACGTCCACGATGTCCTACAACACACTCAAACTCCCTTCGGACTTGCAGCATCGTGCGGATCATCTTCGTCCAATCAGCCCTGGAGCCCCCACTGCCGGTTTAAGTTGGCCCTTCCCGCCTGCCTTCTCCCCAGGTCCAGTCATGTCCGAACTCAAACTCCAGTCGCTCCGTGCGCAACGATCTTCTGAACCTCTCATCACTCCTCCTCCACCAAGTCTCACTGCCAGTCTTGACACGACGAATCCTGCATCTACCACACCCGACGCTTGGTCCGATAATGCCACATCCCCCAGCACAGGCCTCGCCGGCCTCATCGAGCCCGGAACCTACGTCGCCTTCCAGCTCTGTCCCTCCATGATCACCGAGCTGTATCCCCATGCGGCCGAAGCCATCCACACCTTCCAATACAAGAAATTCGTAGGCCTCGTCACGGACGCGTTCATCCATCTGGACGAATCGCCCCTTGAGGAAGGGAAGAAGGCGCGATATGTCCAGGATCTGGTGGTCCATTACGTCTCGGCTGTTCCTACCGATCCGGTTGTCCTTGCTCGTGTACCGATGGAGGATTTGGCGAATAGGATCCCGATTTATCCTGCGTCTGCGGTACCCTCTGATGCGGAGGGACAGGATCAAGGACAGGATCAAGATCAAGAGCAAGATGAGGAGGAAGTGAAGGTGAAGAGCGAGCCGCTGCGTACGATGACCCTGTTCCCTTGGGCGAACTGCCATCAGTGGACGACTCTCGGCATCCGGCTTATGGTCCTCGTCGAACATCTGCATGATTCCTCGCTGAAGTTCGCGCTGCACGAGGAGGAATTCGAGAGATTCAACGATGTCGCCGCCCGGGACCTTCAACGTCCACCTCCGGTGACAGAATCCATCGGTGTCAATGATTCCGCCAACGATTCCTCCAGTAAGGTGACCGGTCCCGAAACTCATGACGAGGACAGCGATGTCGCCAGTGACGGTCCGCCTAATAGTGAGGAAGGTGATGCAGAGGTGGCGATGGGTGACCTTAGGGTCGGAGACCACTCAGTCCCAGCGGAAGTTTGGATGGATGTGAGGGAGGCATATCCAGACGCAAGGGATGACCCGATCGGATTTCCCAGGGAGATCATGAAGTTGTTACGGTGAGTGCCCTCGACGATGTTTTCAGTCCTGATGATGGTGCTGATGACGATCTGTCCATTTCTGCTTAGTGTGATAAACGAAGCCTGCGAAGCGGATAAGGAAAATCGGCAGTGAAGCGCCTTGAAAGCGGACGGAAAGATACAAGTGAAGGTGAAGAAGAAATGAACGTCTGAATGTCTGTCTTTGTAGGATATTGTGAATTGTATGGAGAAGATTTATCAAGTTATGGCCATTTGCATGCTTTGTTGCTGGTAGCGAGCTGGGTGGACCGTGACCGCGACCAGCGATTGTGGCGTGTCGGTCAGAATGTGGCACTCGACCGTTTACCGCACATCCTGTGTCTGATTAGACTCAACGGTGAAGCCTTTTGAATGGCTATAGAGACACGTTTCTGAACGAGAGCAGTAGTAATGTTGGCAACACATTTTTGGGAGAGATCAAACAATGAGAGGACATCCAAATAATAAGTATGCAAATGATCTATCGTACAGCGTCTGACTTGTGTTATTCCATGATTCCGCGCGTCTATGACCTTTATCAAATAGCAAACCTCGAGCAAGACCAAGAGGAATGTCATAACAATTAGTCGTGCATCGTCAATATCACGCCTCATCAGCCGGAACGGATTCCTGAGACGTGACCTTGTGCAACCATAGCGGCCCTACGCGCGTTACGCCACACAGACAGTACAATAAGCTGATGGCCAAAGAAAGGGTAGTAATAAGACGCACCAACAGGATCATATGGATCGTGGTTGGCCGTGGTCCAGGCGCCAAGCACACCGAAAGGCGAACAGACGCTACCGACCTGGACGCCTTCGCCGCTGTTGATTGAGTGGTTTATCAGCGGCACAGCAAAATGAACAGACAAATTGAACACCTACCTCCAGGTGGCTTGGCCATCTTCATCGGATACCTGAGGGGTATCAATCAGCGCTGACCTCACCGCCAGTTTCGTGTGTCGAGAAATCACTCACGAAGTGCCACCTGATTTGGTCGTCGTCCGTCAAGGAGACGGTGCCGACCATGACATGTTCGTCACTTAATTTCCCTGCGAAGTGAATTTTCGGTCGCGCAGGGTGTTCCAAATCTTCGTCTGTAGATAGGACGTGAAACTGAACGCTGACTTCGCGGAATATCTCGTGGAAATCGTCATCGGAGAATATAGATGAGTCGAGGGGTTGGGTTGAACCGCGCTGGAAAGAAGTCAATGACCATCGAGATCTCGAGGGAGAGCTGAGCGTACATTGAAGTTATTGTACACTACATGGAGGGTGAGAAGCGATACGGTGTCGTATAGGGGGAAAGAACTCACTGAGTAGCTCACGGTGATCGATGAAGCTGAACCCACATTTCCACACCCCTTCTACGCCAGCCCAATCTCTGCCTTTCCCGAGGGTCGACCCACTCTCCAACAGTGGTTGACAGAAGGTCGAGCTCAATGGATAGATGGCGTACTCGAATCCGTCCCCTTCATTCACCGGTACCATATGCAGCGACACCGTATGATGCAACGCCCTCACATGCTCCCAATTCACCCTTCCGCTCCCGTCCGCCATCCACGGCCCGAAGTCGTTGCCGTATCGGTACTTGCTCAGATCGTAGACGTGCGCCAAAGACCGAATCCTATTTTCGAGCAGGAAATCCGCCGGCGTGAGCCCATGATACGTGTGAAGGCGAGCGATGAGCTGGGATTCGTTCGGCGTGACGTCCGACCAGCCGTGGTTGTCCAGAAGAGTGCCACGACGGAGCATAGCGGCGATCCAGAGCAGATTCTCCGAGATTGGTTCCCTCAATACTGGATGTGTTGGTGGTACGCGGGTTGCCAGTCGAACTAACGTCCCGAGTACTTCTTCGCGCTCCGACGGCTTGCATTTGGACGGCTCTTCTACGATAGTGCGTGCCCGAATGATTCGTTGTAGCTCGTACCTCCAGTCGAACTCCGTTGGCAGTGGGTCTCCGAGATGTGTTACGCACTGTCTCGGGTCATCTAATGGCTGAGCGAGATAAAGTGCTCTCCAGAGAGATTGGTCGGGTGAGTTATAGATCAGAAGGTTGAATTCACGGCAGGTCTGACTGAAGGATGCGACTTCGGTTGGGTCGAGTAGCACGAGGATCGTTTCAATCAGCTCTGGTGGTAAAGTATGTATTGCAGAAGGCATTCTAGATAAAGAGAGACATATAAGCCGTCAATTATCTGGAAAAATCGATGTAATGTGGGTCTCATTCGGCATGACAAGTCATTACACTCACTGTAATTTTCGTCGTTATATACGACTTACCTCTGCTCATATGTTACAGACAATCACAATAATACTAGGATCTGGCAAGACTCGGATGTCGTGGTACGGTGTAGAAACCGAGCTGAAGCGCGAGAGGGGCGTCTAAGTTCCACTGGCAACGGCCGTAGCTGGTCGTGTGGCACTCTGTGGCCAAGAAGTTTCCTCGTGCTTCTTTGCGAAGCGGCCGCCTCACACAGCTTCACTCACTCACTCACCTCCCTTAGCCTCGCAATGAAAATCCAACCTAAAGCCAGAGAAGAACACATAGAACCACATGAAGATTTGGGAACTGGAGCCTCACTCGGCCCCCCGATGTGCGTTCATTTCTAACAATCCATGGCTTGAACGTGATCGATGATCGCTGACGATGTTATTACGCTGAACCAACGTCCGCCTATCGTATACTAGATTAGGTACCTTGAACAATGAGGGCCTAGTGACAGCAATTCAACATCAATCAGAACTTATGGAAGAATTGCTGAATGTACAGAAAGAACAAGCTGCATCGTATAGTACGTCCACTGGTACCTCGAATATCTGATGTCCATGTCCATGGCGGAGGACGTCACACCCAGGCATATCCATACAGCCAGAACGCACTTATCTGACTGGTTAACTCGATAAACGACATTTATTCGGATAGATGCACTCTCGAGAGACATCCTCGATGTCCTGAAGCAAACGTACAGCAGGCAGGTGACACTTGGTAAACTACTTATGCTCTTCTGCACGCGTACTGTACCCACTGAAGGAATACACTTAGATATCTCCAACAAGGCCATACCATCTGCCCCAGCCACTAGCTCAAGTGGTTGGTCGCCTTTGCTTCGCGCCCACTTGGAGCGTATTCAGCCGACGGTGGATCGCTGGCGTGGCACACTGGACACTTTGCTGGTCTTCGTGAGTTCGTAACTTCTTGGCTGTCTCCGGCATATCTGATCACATATCACAGATCGCTCTCTTCTCCGCCATCGTTACGACGTTCTTTGTCCAGTCTCTTACTGGCCTGTCACAGGACACAGGAGCAAGAACCAACGAGCTCCTTCAGAACTTTACTGACATATACATTGCCGTCAATGCCGCTAACGCATCACAGCTTGACTTCTCCCCTCCCGTTCAGTTTGAGCCCGAAGGTAGTGCTGTGAGACTCAATTTCTATTGGTCCATCTCACTGATACTCAGTGTCAGTATTTCAATCCAAGGATAACTCTCTTCGAAGCCTAATTACTATCCTCTTGATTTCTAGGTCTCGGTAGCTGCTCTTGCGGTGACAAGCCGAGGATATGTGGCCATGCTGTCCCGTTCCGAGCATCGAGCAGCTCACCAAAAACTAGGTGATTTACACCGTCGCTGGGCTCATGCTGAGCGATTGCTCGCTCCTGCAGTGGAGCTGCTGCCGCAACTATTGATCATACCAGTCCTACTCTTCGTCGTGGGCCTCCTCGACAATATTATATCGAGCGCCATCCCAATCTCACGAGTATTCCTCCCTATCCTTGTTGCTGGACTATTGTCTTGCACATTTGCCCTCGTAGTTGCTGTTTACACTGGATGGACCGTTCTACACGGTTGTCTCCATCCCGAGATATCGCCATTCCAGTCTACTCTCGCGCAGCTCATAATCAGTTACGGTACCCCGTTGCATCATGCTCTAAAGTTGACTTATGCTTCTTTGGTGGTGCACTGGCGGTCATGGATGGGGGCACTCCTCGACCTCGTCGTAGGCCCGCAAAACCACGCCGATCGCCCATGGAACTTGATGGAAGCCGGCTCGACTACTCATATTCCCCCGCGAGGAATTGACGCGGAAACTGCATTGACTGCTTATGAGATAGATGCATATCACTCTGCCCTCCAGCAAACACACGAGGATATTATTGTCGATCAGGCTGCAGCTATATTCCAGTCAATTATCCTGCAGCAGCACCCAGTAATACAAGACCGTTGGATAACTCAGAATGAGTTCTCATCCTTGTGCTACATGCTTTCTGATGAGGCAAGCATTCGTACAAATGCAACCGCAGCACAGTTCATCGTGGACTTTAGCCATACTCCCTCGCGATGTAAGGCAAAGTCCCTCTTAACCCATTGCATGTTCTGAGTCATCTGAAACTGACATTCTGGTCCATCATTTTAGATCTTATATTTGTGCGGAGACAGTGCATCCTTTTGTTGAGTCTACTAGTGAAGTCTGCGAAACGGTATTCCTTCTCTTTGACTGGAATGGAACACAGCCACACTCTTTGGAAATGTCCTTTCACCAGTGCTATGCTTTCTGCCGTTCAATTAGCTGTGCCCCAAGCCCACGATATGAAATCGATCTTTGCAGATGCTCCTGTTGTAGGGCTCCTCCTATATGCTCTGCCCATTAGCTTGTTCGCAAACACGGATCCTACGAGCATATCATCTCATGAGCTGGATATCATCACATTTCTTCTCGACATGGTGCGGAACAAATTGATGGAATCAGTCTCTAAGCCTTTGAGTAATATATTTGGTACTGGGATGGTGAGGCTTGTGGAGCCTGGGCGGTCCCTTCTTAGAAACGGCCATGTAGTCAGTTTTGATAGTGCTGCTCACACAATTCTCACGCTCGGACTAGTTAGTGATCTCCAATCTTATAACGTGACTCTGCGAGCTCTTGTACACTGGGTAGTGGAGCAGTCTCACGAAGCACAGTTCGATTTTTCCGGGTTGGCACTCAAAGCCCTATCCATGAATCTGGATCGAACATTTGCCCAATACAGGACTGCGCCAGACAACTACTCTTATGAAACCAAAAAAAGGCTGGTCTGGCTTTCTTTTCTATGGTCAACCTTGAATTCTTCCTCCGCTAAAAAATATAGCCCCATTCATCCGCCGAATCCAGAGTGGTGTGTCGACTTGCTCCACCTTTGCTCTCTCACAGTACAGCTCTTCAGAGAAGCTGAGAATGTGGAGAATGGTGACGTGTCACGCTTCCTCCACGGTGGCGGCCTCCTTCTCAGGCATCGACCCGGCTCCGGTCCACATTCTCCACAATGCACACCCCTTTGCTTCTTCCGCTCAGATATTCGTCACTCTCTGCTTCTCATACATGAAGGACATCCTACTCTGCGCCTCGATAAAGGTTCGTGGAAAAGTCTAGTCTCCGCACTCGGACAGATGGCTGCAGATATTTCTGTACCGTGGACCGGGAACCCCACTTGGTTACAGCAACAGTGGACACCTCCTGCTCACCGCAATGGGATACAGAGGAGTGTCCTAGAGATGCTCCGTAAGTTTTCGCCTGACACCCCTGGTACATCCATCTATTTTATTACTACTTACCATGGATGGAGATTGACCCAAGATACTGGCTCGTTTTTTTTTCAACAGTGACGACGGTAGACACAAATGACGCTCCTGGGTCGGACGTAACAATTCCATGGGAATGGCTCGAGGGACCTGACCTTGGTCTAGTGGAGGAGCCAGAACATGTCGAAGATGCCGGACTCGAAGGTTAGGTGGTATAAGGGATCGGACGGGGATGTCTGTCTTGCGAAGAACCGGAGTTGAGTGTGACGAATCTTTTTTATCCGACTCCTGGTGCATGAGTTTCCTGTGTAATATCTTTCGTTTTTTTTTTTTTTGACATTGTGCAGCTATGCTCGCAGAAGCTTCTCACTGAAGGGAAAGTCATCCCCCTCAGACTCTATCGACTGGGATAAGCCCATGTTGGTGGACGGGCTCTATCATATACCTCACCACGACTTTCTATTGTGAGCTTCTGTGTCCCAAATTGTACACTGTTTCATTTCGTCCACTGGTTCCTGCCCAATCGACCTCTGTCTGTTTCTCTCTACCATCTGCCAATCTTTGTACGTTCGTGTCGATGCTTGCCAGGTCTGGGTTACTCACATTAGACCCATGTCTTCGATGTGATCGCAGCACATACTCCTTCCAGACGAGCGTACTATTTGTGTCTGACTGTGAAGCTACTCATCAAAGCGTCTCCTATGTATCAATTTTTTCTCTTCGCTGTAATGTCCGTATAACACACTTTGTGTAATAGCGCCACATCATCTTACCGGAGATACCTTCTCTTCTCAACAAGTTCCACCAAATACAAGATTTACATCGTGAGTTGAGATAATCGAATGAGATGGACGTACGAGGCGTGTTGGTCGGTGTGGCAATGTCAGAGGTCTGAGGAGCACGAAGTGCCACCCTGTCCTCGTGCCTCGGCAGACGCCGACAACTCCAACTTTCGGTCAAGTCCAGCAACGACTGTTGCGTTGTCGACTCCCAGGACAATACCACTACTATATCCACTCGTTCGATAGCCCCAGCTCGTCGGAATTGGCATTACCAAAAGGCCAAGGCAGTCATATAAACAACTGAGAGGTCCCAGCTTCCTATGTTCATCCCTCATTTTTGACATCATTCGTTTCTGCACGCTTCTAGTGAACAATATGGCGCGAAGCCAGCCCTGTCTACCCGAGTCGTCCGTTGGACCATCAGTGACAAGACAAGGATGAAGCTCGTTTCTTCGTTTCCTGGCAGGGCAGAAGTCATTCATCCCACCCAGTGTGTCTACCGTGGATCGAAGGATTCGTAGGAGCAGGTATTATATGACCCGTCCGACCACTGCTCGTCTCTCTATTTTTCTCGGACTAACAGAGTTGACATCTACTACCACTTATCTACCCTCCGAACCGACCAACGACCAGAAACACAACGCTGGCCGAACCGACATCGTCTCATCCTACCGAAGTCAGCTTCCGAACCTCTCGAGTACCTCCTTCAGGTTCAAGCTCGCCGGGCGCAAACCTAAGTAGCTCTTCTAAGAACGTATCCTTCCGGTTTTGAACAATGAACCCCAACTCATCTCCTCTACACTCTTTCGGGTCTCAATCAGCTCGAGTGACCGGTCCACCATGACTTCGGACGACATCAACGTTGTCTACCGAGTGATCGGTGCGCGCCACTGTGGCGTCCGTACGAACTTCAACCCCCTATTTCGCGATCATCATATTTTTCCAATCCTCTCGTCAGTTACTTTTGTTACTTTCCTCGCTCCATCCTTCGCAGCCATGTTCTTCGAGCTGTGTCCCTTCCAAGGCCTGAATCTGAAGCTCCGACCCCGAAGTCTCTCCGTCGAGACTGGTAGCCGTTATCTTTTCCTTCTTCTTCCCCCCTCTTGACTTCCTTCTTCACCATCGGACCATGTCGACGACGAAGTGCACATGTACTCGCAGATATTTATACGCTTTTCACCCCTCACAATTGCACGTACCTTATTACTTACACCTCTTAACGCCCAACGATGCCCATGGCCAAGCATACCGCCGCAAAGAGCACATGGAGCAGAAGACACACCTTATGCAGCGCTCAGGAGTAGTACTTCCTAGTACGAGTATGAAATATATAAACCCCTTGAGAACGCAATAACGGGTGCTTTCCATTCCGTCCCTCCGCTGATTATTTGGTTATAATTTCTGGCGCTCCCCTCTATACTCTCCCACGGTTCCAGCAAGCATGTTGCTCCCACTCACGGTCAGCCTCGTCGTCGCCGCGCAGGCCATCGCGTTGGACGCGCCGAGGGGACAGAGACTGCATAATGCGCAGAGTGTGAATCTATGGAAACGTACTCAGGCTCGGTCTAGCGTTAGTACCACTACCTCTTCTGCTTCTCTCTCTACGCACGACTATGTGGATTCGGGGGTGAACGTGCATGCTGGGCAGGTCGCTTTCGATTCGGAGAACTTGGAGAAGAGGACGAAGGGAGAAGTAGGGAAGAGGGCGACGTTCCCGCAATACAACTTCACGCAGCCTTTGGATCATTTCTATGGCTCTACGAACGGGACCTTTCCTCAACGATACTGGGTACGTTCTCCTCCTCCCTCCCCTCCCTCTCTCCTTCCCACCACCTCCCTGTCCATGAACTGACGAGATGAGGTACAGGTAAGCACGCGACACTACACCCCCGGTTCCAACGCAACAGTGCCTGTGATCGTGCTCGACGGCGGCGAAACGAGCGGAGAAGATAGGCTGCCCTATCTCGATACGGGGATTGTGGATATTTTGGCGGAGGCGACGGGTGGGGTGGGGGTTGTGCTCGAGCATCGGTATTATGGTGCGTTTTGTTCTTTTTTTCCCATTATTCTTTGCTCTTTGGTGTGAAAGTGGAGGGGAGGGAGGGAGAGGGAGGAAGAGGAAGAGGAGAGGGAAGAGGGATAGAAGAAGGGAGCTGATATTTGTGTTGGTGATTTTCAGGCGACTCAGTCGGCGTCCCAGATTTCTCGACGGACAATCTCAGGTGTGTTCTTCGTCTGCCCGTTCTCTCAAAACATACGTGTACCCTCTTCGGGAACTCTGCATCCCTATACTCCCTATACTCTTGCTTCTTACCCTTACCTCGAGCGTCCTTCTAAACCTCGAAGGGTTGAATGGTTGAACGTCCCACTAACCCGCCCCACCTCGCACACAGATGGCTCAACAACGAACAAGCCCTCGAGGACTCTGCCAACTTCATGCGCAATGTCAAGTTTGAAGGGATCGATGAGGACCTCACCGCGCCTGGAACGCCGTGGATTTATTTCGGCGTGAGTCTTCTCCTTGCTTCTGTTCGTCGGGAGTCTTCTCCCTGCCTCCGTTCGTCCCGGCTCACGAATACTATGCTGAATGCTATATGTGCTACCCATCCCCGTAACTGTAACTGAAACCGAAACGAAAACGAACATGGACAGGGTTCCTACGCCGGTGCGCGCGCCGCACATATGAAAGTCCTCTATCCCGATATCGTCTATGGGGCTATTGCGTCGAGCGGTACGTTACCTCGCGTTTGAACACCCAATACTCTGCTGATATATCCCCGCACTCTGACGACACCTCGCACAGGCGTGACCCACGCCGCGATCACAAACTGGGAATACATGGACGTCATCCGGCAGTTCGCGACGGTGGAATGTTCGGATAATTTGGTGCAGACGGTGTCTACTGTCGATAAGTACCTCGGTGCGTTCTCCTCTCTCTTGGGTTCATCCCATTTCTCCTTCCAATATCCCCTCTCCCTCTGGCTATGGAAACTGATCAGTGATGTCGTTGTGATGTGGGGTATGATGGGTGGGTAGGCTCGAACAACGAAACCGAACGAAGCGCGATCAAGGCGATCTTTGGGCTTGAAGATCTGCCGGACGATAAAGATTTTGCGAGTGTTCTCGAGGTGCGTTATGTTCGCTTTCGTGTCTATCTTGCATCTACTACGCCCTCTATCCACCGTTTTTCCTTTCGCTGTTTTCGCGCATTATCACGCCCACATGCCCACTCCTCGTTTATCATAACCTCACATTCCAATGGATAAACAACACCGGATTCTGACCCTCTTACAACCCATGTTCATCTCCCAATCGATAACTGTATAGACCCCCCTCGAATACTGGCAATCCAAGAACTGGGACCCAGCCGTCGGGAGCACCGTATTCGACGATTTCTGCACGTTGTTGAATAACGAGACTACCACCACCTCCACGAATGGCAGTGACAGTGTGACGGTGCAAGGGTTGGAGGTGAATAATGCGCTGGTGAATTATGCGGGGTGGATTAAGGACGTGCGTGTCTTTCCCTTCTCCCATCTTCTTTTGTTTATGCCAGCCTGAGTTGACGTATGCTGTACACTGTGGATGGATGCTCTGGACAATGAACGGTGGATGGATGTATGCGCTTTGAATTAATTGGACAACAAAAACAGAACCTCGTCGCCGGCTGCACCGGCACCAACACGATCGAACAATGTTTCGGCACACAGGACGAGAGCCAGTATAACGGGACGGACTTGTACCAGACGTGGAGGTTGTGGACGTTCCAGTATTGTACGCAGTGGGGGTATTTGACGGTGAGCCCAGTCGGGCATCCTCCCAGACTTGGTGGAGATAGCCAGATAGGTACTCACCGGGCCCTGCGTTTTATTTTTTTGGAATATATAGACCGCGCCGCCGAGCGACGATATCCCCGCTATCATCTCGAGGGTTTTGGATCTGGAGTATGAGCATAAGATCTGTGAGCAGGTACGCCTTTTCGTGTCCTTCCATCGTCCTCCCACCTTCCCACCCCCGCCTTCTGCGTCCTCGGCGGGTGAACCAAATGTTTAATGCTGACCTAAAATTTCACCCTCCCCGCACGCTTTGCATCTCCCCACTGAACCCGGTCGACCACATATTATGTACGGATGATGGATGGGTGGATGGCGACAGGCTTTCGCGCCAGGCGAGTTCTTCACCGTCCCGCCCCTGCCGAACGTCACCTCCGTGAACGTCCTAGGCGATTTCGGAATCGCGGCGGATAGGCTTGCGATTGTCGATGGGGAGAGTACGTCCTTTCCTTTCCTTTCATTTGTTAGCTTTTCGTTCGCCCCTTGTTTTTCCACGTTTTGCGTTCGCACCACCGGTTTCGTTCGCATCACTATTTGCGTTTCCTCCCAACTACCCTCTCTCTTTGTCGCTGTACAGCCTCTGTCTTGCTCAACGACCTTTTCTTTCGAATTATCGACGTGCATGGAATGACTGACGTATGTGTTGTGTATATGCACAGTCGACCCCTGGAGGCCGGACACGCCGCATAGCCAGTACGGAGCTCAGAACAGGACGGATACGGTGTTGAGGCCGTTTAAGCTCATTCCGAGTACGTGCACCCTATATCACATAGCCCCCTTCTCATCACATCCTCTTCTCATCACATCCCCTTCCCATCGCACTCTCTCCCCATTCATCCCACCCCTTCTCACCTTCTCACCTCCCTCCTCACCTTCCCATCTAACGCAACGCAATCCAAAACACACAGACGCAGTCCACCACTACGACGAGAACGGCCTCGCGAACCATTCCGCGGAACCGCCTGAGATACAAGCGATCCACGAGCAGGAAGTCGAGTTTGTGAAGGCTTGGTTGGAGGACTGGGTGTCGGTGGGGGCGTAGGGGCGTAAGTAGGGCACCATGGAATCTTTAGGACATCGGAACTGTGAGGCGTGGATTTATGGAAAGGAACTTAGATTGTTTTTGAACCAGTTTCTGCCCGCCACAGAATATACGCCCGCGTGGTGTTGCGACATAGTTTTGTTTTGCTCAGAGCTCGCCCGAGCACCATCGTTGTTTGCAAACGGCATACTCAGAAGACCGCGAGCGTCCCTCTGATGGACTTCGACGGACCTGGGGCAATCTCGAGTGGGCGAGTCTTATCGCCACCGTCTCTCGTCCACCTTCGCTCAAACAAAGGGAATTAAGGATGAAATCTACCATTTGGCCAGCCCATACCTATACATACGCATTCTTCTACTTACGCTAGTGACTTGTCCGATCTATTGTACATTGAAACTTCATTCACGACAACCAAGCAACACTCTGGCTCCAAATCCAGCGAAGGGATTTAATTATGCCTCCAGGACTCGATATACCTGGACCAAAGATATACGTTAGTGGTTTGTCACCGGGAAAGAGGAATAGGATGTGCCAGTCGACAAGTAAACCGTACCTTGATCAATCCACTCTTCATATCCTCCAGCTTATAGCTCACCGACTCCACCGTCTACCCAAACCGCATCAAATCAGTCTCGTACACTCCAACGACGGCCAGAAAAAATAATCACTCACCGACTGCCCAACATGCTGGTTCGCCAACAACGCCCTAACCTTCATCTTCTTCCCCTCAAACTCGCTCACAACACCCGCACACGCCTCCGCCCCCGCACCCCCCACCGTGACATTATACGCATGCAAACCCTTATGTCCCTTCAACTTTGCCTCCTCCAGCACGATGATATCCCCCGGCATGATCTCGCTCGCGCGCACCTGTACCGCCGTACCGCTCTGTGAGTATATGAGATACCCGTATTCGTTCCACTCGCCAGACTGTGTGGCGGGAGAGACACGCGCATTGGGGACCTGCGCGAGTACGGCGGATACGAAGCCCGCGTAGGATCCGTTCCCGATCAGCGTCTTCTTCGACTTTTCGTGCAGTGTAGCCGCGACTTCGCAGAGCTGGACACCTACACGTCCCCAGACGGCTTGGAGATCGATGGACGACATCTCCACCGGAATGGGCGCGACGCCGGTGGTGCCGGAAGCGGAAGGCGCAGGAGGGAGAGGGTGGGCAGGAGAAGATAGGGATTGTCTCTGTAGTTGTTGTTGAGGGGGAGCGGCATGAGACGCAGTTGACGGATACGCCGTCGAATCCTCGGACCACATCGACGCCGATAAATCGCTCGTGGCGCCTCCGTCCCCGAAATCCAACCCTCCACTAGGAATCGAAGGCAGCTCCCACTGTCCCATTTCTTTCTCCGGAACACCTGGTGACTGAGCCTGCGGAGGGGGAGGGGGGACAGGAGCAGATCGGGGTTGCGGCGGACGGGACTGTCTTGGTGGAGGCGGCGGCGGCGGGACTTCATCCTCGTCCTGCTCGACCATGACGAAGTCAGACTGGGGCGCATGTTGAGCGCTGGGGGGTGCGTGTCTTGACCCTATAGACGTGACTGTATCATGCGAACCACGACGAACAGGCGAACGAGCAGCAGAAGGATCGGAAGGTCGACCGATGCCAACAGGGACCGGAGGCCTGCCTGTAGGGACTGGTGGTCTCCCTGAACGTGGAGGTGGAGGTGGAGGAGCTTCCTCTGGCTCAACGCTGTCTTCCTCATACTCAGTCGACAGCTCCTCGTGTCTCACTTCCTCCGCCTCGCTTTCCTCCGCCACAACTTCTACGCCATCATCATCCTCCGAGGCACTAACGTTCTCGTACTCCGAATCCAGCCGTTGCGGCGGAGGTGGCGCACGCAGTGGAGGCGGGACAGCCCGCGCAGGTGGCGGCGGCGGAGCAGGCTCGTCTTCCTCCTCATCTCTATGGGTCGGTGGAGGACGCGCAGGAGCTGCCTGAGAGGGTAACATCCCGAATCTCATCCCTCCCATCCCCGCAATCTTCGCCGCAATTCTCTGCCTCCTCGCCTGTTCATCCTCTTCTGTTTCCTCCTGCTGGGACTCTTCAGCCTCAGCGCGGGGTTCAACTTCGCCCTCAGGATGCCCATGGGAGACTTCTTCGGCTGAAGCGGGAGCTTCTTCGGTTGCAGGAGGTCTGCGCATGGGAGGTGGTGGCGGTGGTGCACCGAATCTGATACCGCCGAGCTTGGCCATACGTTCAGCGATAGTCCTCCGGCGCGTTTGTTCCTCGTCTTCTTGAGATCCAGTTTGCGTCTCAGGAGCAAGAGCCGGATGAGGCGAGATCGGGGAAGTGGCGGACAGTGGCGGAGGAGACATTGTGCGCTGGGCACCGCTAGTCCTACGACCGGTGGTGGACGTCGGAGGCGATGAGGGAGGTGAAGTATGCACTGGGGATTGATACTGTTGAGAGTCGGTAACGCCTGGTGTAATGCAGGGATAACAGGAGATTCCATGAGCAGGTCGGGTGTGAAGATCATATACGAACACGCACCTCCACTACCAGCAAGAGCGGCCGTCAAGCTCAAATGAGGAACATGGCCCTGCATACTCGAAGCCCTCGAAGGCGGACTATGGAACTGTGGGTCAATCGGATCTATACCCGCCAACAGCGCCAACCACATGAAGAGATGGAGTCAGTTTTCTTTCAACCTAGATAACATAGAACGAATGCGCACCGCCGTCTTCATCATCTAGGACCTCTTTCTCGTTGGCCCTCTCTTCTTCCTTGTCCTCTTGCTGCGCCACAGGAGGGGGCGGCAGACCAGGCGTCGGGGCGGCCCTGGCAGGCGGAGGCATCGACGTCCTCTTCCCCGCAGACCTGGGCGGTGGAGGTGGCGCAATCTCTTCCTCCTCCTCCGGCTCCTGCACCTCCTGCATATATTCCTCATCGTCGTCAGCTTCAGGTGTCGGTGGAGCGATATGAGTAGGCACAGCTCTCGCAGGTGGCGGAAGCGAAACCCTCTTCGGTGGTGGGGGAGGTGGCGGCACTGCTTCCTCTTCTTCCTCAGAGGAGTCTTCGGGAAGGAATGAACCTTCGACTGGGGATTGTTCGACAGCAGAACGGGAAGCGTGTGGAGGTGGAGGTGGACCTCCATACCCGGGAGCAGGAGGAAGCGCACGAGTAACCCTAGGCGGAGCCATCTCCAACTCTAAATCCTCTTCTTGCTCTTCCACCGCGTCTTCGTAAGACTCTTCCTCCGGATCCGGGTGCGGTGGGAGAATGGGAGGCGGAGGCGGAGGATGAATAGGAGATCGAGCGTGGGAAGAAGGCGCAGCGTCAGAGTCGAGTGTGTGGACACGAGGTGGTTGCGTAGCCGAGACGGGGACGGGAGCCTGATGATGAGCGCTCTCGACCTCTTCCTCACTTTCGGCGATATCGCGGTCGTGGTCTTGCTGAGGGGGAGGAGGAATATATGAAGCGGCATGTTCGTGTTCGTGGCCGTCCTCGTCTATTCCTGGAGTGACATCGTCTATTTCTGCGTCTTCGGAGTCGACGGTATCGAATTCGCGGTGCTCGTGTGTAGATCTCGCGTGAATATCGGGCTGATGTTGACGATCTGGGAGAGGAGCAAGGAGAAAGGGCCAGAACAAAAATATCAATAACTGCATCGAGATGTTGTGGTGGTACATACAGATCGAATCAGATCAGAGCATGTATTTGTGAGGGGATGCAAAACTTCGGATCCAAAAGGAGAGGGATTGAGCGGAGAGGGACCAAAGAGTTTATACACGAAAAGGGACGAAGAATACCGGGGAAGAGGGGATTGAGAGCCAGAGAAACGATTCAATACCTACCGTCTTCCCCGGGCTCAGCCCGCGCGCCTTCCGTTTCTATGTCGTCCTTTGTCTTCCGCCTAACAGCAGGCGGAATCCCCATACCACTCATTCCACTGTTCTGCCTCTTTTCCTCCCTGGGCGACAACTCCGTCTCTTCGACATTCACGCTGGCCTTCCTACTCGTACCAGGCGAAGTTACAGCAGGCACGCCACCGGGTCGAGGGGGGGCTCCGAACGGATTAAACCCACCCATCTTCGCGACCCTCTCCGCGATCCTCTGCCTCCTCGTTTCTTCGGTCTCTTCTTCCTCTTCCTCTGGTGCTTCAGCCGCAACTTCCGTCTTTTGTTCCTCGGGAATGACGTCCTCTACGTCCGGAATGATCGCTTCCTCGGCGGCATCGTGCTCTTTCTCTTCAACCACGTCTCCGCTTCGACCAACCGCAACAGGTTCGATATCAGCCGTATACTCCTGATCCCTGACAGAGTCCAACTCTGTCTCCGGTAAAGGCTTGGCCTCGCTCTCTGGCTCGTGTGGCGCCTCGACCTTCCGGGCCACATCAACCTCCGGAGCATCAGGTGACTCTGGTCTCGGATCCGAAGACGTCGATGTCGTCCTCTGTGGAGGTGGCGGGATCGAAGTCGGAGTGCTCCCCTCAGCCGGTACGGGTACATCCTCCTTGTCTGATCCCGTAATCTGCTCGACACTCCTCCCTACCTGGCCCACCTCCGGCTCCCTGTCACCTCCATCAAGCCCCTGAACTCCGACCGCATCTGCGACAGTATTGACCGCAGAACGAACACCGGCTAGTAAGGTGACGCCAGGGGAGGTGTGGAGTGGGCCTCGGAGGACAGTCTCTTCGTCTTTATCCGCGGTGGCGGCGTTAGTGGTAGGCGGAGAAACGGCGGGTTCTGTCGGAGCGTGGGTAGAGCTAGGAGCTGGCGTGGTAGAGAGAGCGGCCTGCGTCTCCTCCGGATGGTCCACTGTGACCGACGGTGAACCTTCTTCCCCATCATGCTTCGCATCCTCTCCCACAACCTTCTTATCCTCCTCTCCCTCCATACCGTTACCCTCAGCCACCACCACGGACTCGCCCAACTCCTTCGGCACCTCCTCAGCAGCAGGGGTGACAGCCGCAGAGGGTGGCGCGGGAGACTTGGCCTTACGACGGGGTGGAGCCGCTCGTTTCGGAGCGGCGGGAACGGGCATGGAGGGCGACCGGGTTGCGGCGCTGCTGCTGGTGTGAGTGGAATCGGCGTCATCGGAGGGGACGGTGAGAGAGGTTGTTGACTGGGATGCGGGGATCGGGATGGGGGCAGATATTGCTGTATCTGAATTTATGATAGAAGATGGTTTAGAATCGAGTTGGGATCGAGATTGGAGTGATAGGAGAAATGAAGGTGGGGGTTGCATGAGTAAGAGGGAAGGACGTACCGAGTGGGGAAGAAGTTTGTGGTTTGGGAGATACGATTGGGGCTTCGATATCGGTCGGAGGTGGCGAGACGATGGATGGAACTAAGGAACAAAGTATTTCAAGCATCAGTATTGTGTTTAGATGGAAGGGGGTCAAAATATGACAGGAATTGTGTCTCGCGCGGCGTCAAGCTGAGTTCGGCGGAAAGCCAAGATTCCAGAAGACAAGCATGTTTCTGCGCGAACAATGCACTGCTCATTTGTAGACGACAGTGCATGACACCAGATCGAAAAGAGCATAGAAGGAATGAGCAAGACTCACCATCCGAATCCTTGCGTCCCGTAGGCTCCTCTCCAGGCTCGGCCGCCTTCCCAGTCACAGAGACCGACTCTTCGTCGACCTTGTGCGCTGGGTGTGCGACCTCAGCCTTCGTCACAGGTAGCTCGTCTCTATTAACCTCGAGCGATGGTTTCTTTGCCGGAACGGCTGGTTTCTTCCCGAAGATAGGCGGTCCCATACCGACCCTCGCACCACCGAGCTTAGCCATGCGCGCAGCAATAGCAGCCCGTCGCTGTCGTTCCTCCTCCTCAGGATCCTGCTCCTTCTCTCCAGCCTCCTCCTCAGTAGCTGCAGACATCGGTTCTCCTACCTCGACAGCTGGAGGTGACTTGAGACTGCCCTCAGCACTAACGGGGGCGAGGGACGGCGACGTCACCGTCGCCTCTCCAGCATCCTCCTCATTGTCCCCGACAGCAGGTGCATGAGCGACCTTGGGCGGCGGCTTCCACTTCGGTTTATCGCCAGAAGGTCTAGGAGGTGGTTCTGCGGGAGGTGCACCGCCGAACGCACCCATTCCTTTCAGAGCCGCCATACGTTCTTTCAATGACCCACCCATCCCGATACTCTCCTTTGCATCACTCGCGCTCATTCCACCCACCTTTCTCACACCATGCGGCTCGTCTGAGGTCGCACTAGAGGTTACGGCTGCATCAGGGGTAGCTGAAGTGGATCCAGGGGGAGAAGTAGCAACGGGCTTGGGCTTCCATTCGCGCGGTTTAGGACGTGGAGCTGGGGGCGCTGGTGCTGCCTGTGCCGGCCCTTTATTCTCGAAAGCTGCGATGCGGTCGCGTAAAGAGCCTGGCTTTGGTCGTGGGGGGTCAGACATAGTCGAAGACGAGGGTAAACAGGCGTGCGAACAGCTGGCTTCCGCACGAGGCCGTTGCTGCTGGGATATGCCGACGTTCCCACGGAAGCGTAGATACTTTTGCCACACATGTGGCGACACTTCAGTCAGCTATGCTTTTGTTGTGCCTACAGCAAACCTACGGTCACAAAAAGTGCTTCTTCATTAGTGAGGTATTACAAGGGAGAATCAAGTATTTTACTTATGATGTTATAAATATGGCTTACAAAACAAAGCAGGAACAAAGAGTTTTGAGAACTAAGACTCAAGAGTCATGTCAAGATCCTAGTAGCATAACAACTATAACACAGGGAAAAACATCTTTTAATATACATTGGTACCTTCAAAATTGTCCTAATATCTCCGCATAGTTAAGCAACCCAAAGTCCACATCCATGAGATCGAAATTGTTGAGAAACTCAGCTGATTCTGATATTTCCTGGTCTAGTAAAGATTATACAAGGAAGGTTTGGTAAATAAGTAAAATTCAGGGTGTCAAAGATTACAAATAGAGAATATTCACCTGATGCTACTGGTGATAAGACTCCAAAAGCTTTGAGGACATTCTGATTAATTTTACTCCTATGTTCTTTAACAGTAGCTGGTGCATCACGAGAAATATTTCTCTCATGAGTGGGAGCTTGATATATGAGCTTTGTAACCAGCTTGTTCCAATCATGTATATCTAAACGTAATGCCGGAAATTTCTGATGAATAAGCTTGATAGAGGATTGTATCAATGCCTGAAATTCACAGAGTAGAAGACAATCATGGTTTTCTGCAAGTGTAGTTATATCCATTGGATTGCCTGACCTCCGGTAAAGTGATCTGAATCTGATATTATCTATCTCAGACATCTGTACAAAATCGATTAATCTAACAAAGACCAGAGCAATATTTCTCTTATGCATGAATAGCATCAGTTCAATATGCTGAGCTGATAATTTGGACAGTGAAGCATGGAGTTCAGAAAGCAGGTGCTTCAACCATGTGTACTCTCCATAGATCTTATGATTATCAAGCTCACTGAATTCAGACATTGCCATAATATCAATATCCAAACATGCCTCTGAAAGCCCAATAGCTACTTTATTCTGCTCCATCGTTGATTTTACAATACAATGTAAGAATGCATAATAAGCCTGAAGGGCAGGTTTGTCCTTTGAATTGTAAAGGGTTGCACCAATTTTGGCTGCATTTCTAACTGAAGCTATGTTGTCAACTTGTACATTGTCAGGCTGCCTAATCTTCAAGAACCCAATCAATACCAGCAAGAATATTCCATGTGTTATTTCATGCTTCTTGACATTCTTTGCACTACTCACAATCTGAGAGTGCAGTATATGACAAAGGAACAGTATCAGAGTTTTCAGCCAACCTGGCGGATATAAGGAGTGCACATTCTTAGGTCGTTCTGATATAGTCCAGAATAATATTGCTACCACAGGATCATCTCTAGGGGATTTCTGCAAAGAACACGACATGCGTGCTATGGCAGTAAGAAATGGTGAATCCCATAAAACTGCAGAGCACCTATGTCCTGTGGTCAAAATAGAGTAATGCTCAGCTGATGTGACCAAAAGCATCATAAGGTCTACACGATCCTGTTTAGAGTATCTATATACTGGAGATACAAGTATTATAAGCATGATACACATTGCTAAAGTAGGTTGTTTTAGTTGTAATTACTTACCTTCATCATAACCTGCAAGGAATCTGGCAGCCGTCATGTTGCTTCTGATGCTGGCTTCAGATGATAGCATATATGTAATGGAGCAGATCTCAGGTGCGGTGGAATCCCATTGAAACATATTGCTCTCCGATGGATAATTGATGAGAATCGAAGGGAGAGCTAATATAGCTTCATCAAGAATCTCATCCTCATGTGTCTGCTTGAGCACAGCATGAAATGCATTGACCTCATGCTCTACTAGTCTGTCATCAAGTTTTATCTCATTGTGTGCAGGTGATAGTGCAATCATGGTTTGAGCATCTGATCTCCCAGTATTTGACACCGAAGCCATCTCTTGGCCAAGTATTCCATCAGTTCTGCTTGACTCTAATTTCAAGGAAGGAATCCAAAAGCCCACAAATGCTTTCATCCATGACACTACTACAACACAAAGCTTATGTCCATAATATTTGACAATATGTATCATTTGAGATATAGCGGATGCAGCATGTTGTCTGATCAAAGACATGATTTGAGGGACCAAAGACCGTAGAGATTGTTTCATGAAGGGGGTGATCCTGAGACACCAATATTTCAAATGCCTTCGCATGAAAGGTATAAATTCGTCTCTGCGAAGTATGAGCCGTGAAAGGGTAGATTGGAATGGTGATGTAGTCGGGTATAGACACCCATGCACAACAGTCCAGATCGTGTATGCACCGACAATGACAGCAAATATGGCAGACAATATGCCTGCGACCAATATCAGCGTGAAAGGCTTCGAGAGTGGGATGGAGCTCGAGATCAAGTTATCGAGCAAGCCCACGACAAAGAGAACCACGGGAAGCATCAACAGCTGCGGCAGTGTTTCAACTGCAGGACCAAGTAAGCGCTCGGCTTCGCCCCAGCGGCGGTATAAATCACCAAGCTTCTTATGAGCTTTAGTCTCAAGAGTACGCGCAATCATGCTAAGGTAGCCGCGGCTTGTAACCGCGAGGGCAGCAACAGAGATCTACGGTAAATAAGAAGAAAGGTGAGTCTACATAAGTACCACGGTCGAGAACGAAGTAAGCGCACGCTGAGGATGAGGGCGATGGACCAGTAGAAGTTGAGTCGCACAGCGCTGGCCTCGGGCTCGAAGGTCTGAGGCTCGTCAATGGTCAACGCGGACAGATTGCCGTGACCAATAGAGAGAACAATGCTAGTAAGGTTCTGTAAGAGCTCGTTAGTACGATCACTGGGGTCTTGAGTGAGACCGTCAAGCGATTGAACAAAAAATGTCGTGACAATAGCCGAGAACAGAGCAATCTGATTAGACGCAACGCAATCAGCCCACGACGAAGAGCGAAATGACTGTGCTACTCACGAATACCAACAACGTATCGAGTGATCCGCGCCAGCGATCAACAACGGGCTGCACCGTGTTTTGGTGTGAGCGGAGAAGCGCCGACCACGCGGTCGCGCTCGTCGCTGGCTGAGTAGGTGCTGGTTGATATTTCGCGAACTCTACGATGTACTGCAGTCAAGAGTCGGACAGCAGTATCTATGCAGCTGCACGTACCGAGAGCGTTCTGCTTATCGCGCATTTCACGAAGGACGTCAAGAATCTCCTGAGAGAGGGGGGCACCTGTGATGAGCGGTTGAGTCGTAAGGCGAACGATATCAGTGATCAAGTTGAGCGAACGTGTAGTGGTGAAGGGCGCACTTTTCGTATCGGCACCGGCAGTCTGTCCTTGCTTTCCAGCCATCAATTGCTCCATGACCTCTGTCTGATGCTTTATGGCTTTCGTCAAATCGACGAGTATCGCAGCACTACAGATGCGAATACAATCAGGGCCAACTCAGGCGGGCAAGTCGGTGATGAAGTGCAGAAAATCAGAGCTCACGGTGTATCGCCTACTGGGCCTTCCGGTTCAATGCTCGGAGATGCGTCAGGGTCGCTCATTGCTGGCTAGGACTGGTACGTGAGTGGGCTACGAAGTAGGAACTGTGGTTCAGTGGTGAGGGAGAGGAAGAGACAGGGAAAGACGAAGTCAGCGGCCTCTTGGCCTCGGCATGGCCTGGGAGTATCGATGACCTGCGTCGCCTCGCGGTATGCCATGCCGCAGATGCTCCAAAACCCGAGGAACGTTGTTCATACCCGTGATAATGCATCGAAGAGGCACGTGACGCTATAATTCACACATTTCAGACACTACAGACAAGATTGCAGCGTGCAGAAGGAGAATATCAGACAGCATTCAAGGAGAAGTCGGGCGGGAAACACACAGCAATAAAACAACAAGCGGCAATAATCACAGAAGTGAAACATTCATCGCACCTCACACTCACATCCCCAATATCGCCTTCACCCACTCCTTATCTCCCTTGACCCTCTCCGCAAAATAATCTCCCAGCACGTCTCTCAGCCGTCTATCAAGCTCCCTGTCCTCCTCACTCCTATCCTCCAACCCAATCATCATCCTATCCATGCTCGCGCCTCCCTCTTCCTCGAGTCCACACATCATCCTCAGCGCCCTCAAAACCTCCTCCCTTAACCCCTCGCTCCCGATCATATCCCTGATCCTTCCCGTGCCCTTCGCCGCGGTCAGCTCGTTGCCTATGACCTTCGCGCCGTTTTTTCCTAGTAGCCCTTGCCGTACGGCTTCTTTTCCGACGGCAATGAGGCCCATGACGGCGCCTTCGCGGGTGCCTTTGGCTTTGTTTACGCCAACGAGTCCGACTAGGAGGGTCTTCATGATACGAGGTGAGAGGTCGGGATAGGACAAAGAGTGTTGGGTCAGGAGGTGGGAAAGGGTCTGGGACGCGTGGGTGCGAATTGGGTTTGGTTTATTCAATGGTGTTGGTAGCGGTAGCGACGAGTAGAGGAGACTGGACAGAATAGGAGGGAGCAGTTGGTGAAGCTGTAGATTTGGCACCGTCAGTTTCGTGGACTCGACCAAAGAGTAACTCTTGATAGACGCACGTAAGGCTCGACGAATAAAGTCTGATTGTCCAAGAGAGCTGCTATAACCTGGAGGTACACCTCGAGCACCCTTCCGGTTTCATCACCCTCTCCGCTATCCGGACCCTCCTTCAATATCGCTATTACACCCTCTGCAACCCATCGAACAAGGTATGGCAGTAACGGCTGCAGCCCCGCATCGTGCCTCAAACTTGCAAGCGCCGCCGTCCGTTTCGTCTGATCGGCCGTGGTGGAAGACGGTGATAGTAGCGATGAAGTGAGCCGAGCGTGATAAAGCTGCAACTCCCTCGAAAGAACTTGTTTGACGAGCTGCTGCTGCTGTTGTTGTGAGTGTTGTGATGCCGCCAGCCGTCTCGCTCCTGGCGACGTAGGCGTCGACTGCCCCATCCCCGCCACAAGTCCGTTGACTCCGTTCTTCTGTGTACCTGCTCCCGGCTCGTCCTTTGGAATAGCCGGTGGATTCTCTGGAATGAGCGGCTGCACACCCTCTACCGCTAACCAATGCGCCGTCCACCTCACCCCGTTGTTACCGGTCGATAGCCTCTCTTCCTTCAACACCCTATCAAAATCGATCTCCTCGTCCTCAAGGAAATATACGGAGCCCGCGGCAGGGAGAGTGGGAAAGGGAAGCGCACGGCGGAAGGAGGGTGGGTTGTGTGGCGTGTGGCCATAGAGGGGTTCAATGTTCAGGACGCGTAGGGCTTGGTCGATATCATTGGTAGTCAAACTTGTTCGGCGTGCATGCCGCATAAATCGAGCAGCTTCCTGACCAAACCGAATGTATGAAATTTCGGGACAGGAGACAAAGGGTATATCAGAGAATCCACGCACCTCAATGACTTGGTGCAGCCGATACTCCACGTCGCTCGCGAGGTTAGAAGCAACACTCTCAGATAGATTTGTGATCCCCAGCGACTCTGCAACGTCCTTATGATCGACGCAGATGTCAGTAAACACGTGTAAGCAAGCAAAGGTTTGTTACAGACGCACTTTGACGGATTCAGCCTTGTACAGGCCTGCAGACTGAGAAGGGCCTGCTTTCAATGATTTACCCTTATTCATGGTGTCCTACGCTGGAGAATCTCGCGTTAAACCCTATCTGATTTTGTAGATATCTGGAACAGTTCGATGAAGGACGCGAAATTCGCCACTAGCGCTGAGGAGGGATTCGCGTGATGCTTGGAGGAGGATGTCGTCGGAAATGTAAAAAAATATGAGCCCTCAAATGTTTCACAGACCAGGGGCAATTAAAGATGGTTGACCTCGCGAGGAGTGTGGAGATGAGGAGAAGGAGATGGTGGTTCAGTGCAAGTGGGTAGACGCGTGTGTGGCACCGTGTCAAGTGAAACCGTGAGAATGTCATACCTGATTGGAACCTTTGGTTTGTCTGCTTTTTTCTCGGGTTGCTGCTGTTTCCTATCCTACCAGCATTGTCTTCTGTCCGTCTTGTCTGAGCACGCCCTGTCATGCTTGAATCGAGAACTGGTAGCCACGCAAGCTATGGTCATGGCTTTCTCCTCCATTTTTCATTTGCTGTCGGGCGACACCTGAACACCGATCGTGTCGACATGATTTTTCTTTCTATAGCTGCTTTGGCCACTGGGAGCTTGTTGATAATGTACCTTCGTGAAGCTGAGATGAACTGCTGAGTAGATGATACTCTTCACCCCTCAAGTTGTTGCGCTGAGGTTCAGTGCTATGCATGTAGTAGCACCGCTATGTGGCGCGATCGCTTTGCCCCTAGATTTATTGGCCAACGTTCTTTGTCCCTGCATACTAAGGCCGCCTAGTACTGTATCGGTCCCTTTGGATCGGTGTGTAGGACCGAGCATGCATTCAGCGGTGTGACGCTTTTGTACAACTACTTGGTCCTGCTCGCTGAATAGTCTAGTCTTGTACTTGTGCTCCGATCCACGTATACCTTGAGTCTTGTTGATACGACTTCTTCTGATGGCATGATTGCCAGGAACGCTCCTCGGAGCACAATTTTCTCCGTCTATCCTCAAAAACGCTGCACTAACTCCTCCATCAACAGCCTTCAATCAACGACGTCATTGGCCAGCATTGGCCGCTAGCCTGATCTCGGTATCGTTTTGAACCTCGTTTTCATCACAGGACTTATTTCACATGTTCTCCACTTTCAGAATACATAATGCTGTCCATGTCTACGTTGCCGTTGGGAACGAACTCAGCATATAAAGCGATCATGCTGCCACACACACCACTGCCTCCTTCCAACAATTCCACCTCCCATTAAATATCGCATCGGGCGCCTATTGACTATGGAACTCCACATCAATGAATCCAAAAAGAATCCTGGCGCTCTCCTATTCGACCCTCTCACCAAAGAATCCCTCTACCGCATCACAAACTCTCACAAACATACCCTCGTAACACGACCTAACCCAACCGGAGGAACAGAAGAAGAGAAGGTGGCAGATATCGAGTGGTCCATCTTGGGGACGACGCAGTTGACCTCGAGTATTGTGGGCGACGGTAAGCCTGCACCAGCAAAAACGATCATCGAAAGCAAGAGATTGGGCAGGTACGTATGTTGCTCTGCAAGGAACGATATTCTCTGTTCCGACAGCTGGATGGCGTTGTTCATGCAAAGGTTGTAGACATTATATTTTCTCAGGTCCTGATGGACGATCGTACCGCTGGAAGGAGAAGACTTCTGGCGGATACAAAGTAAGTCTCTGTCTCACATCCAGCTCAGCCCGCATACTCATGAGCCTCCCTCCACCTTTGCTTCACACCTCACCCAACAGCTCACGACGAATGACGACGCCAAAAACCTCATCGCAGAATACAAAGAAAAGAAGCAAACCTTATTCTGCTCGATGAAACGTCCCGCTCAGCTAGTAATCATGCCTTCTGGCACGTATATGATGGACATGGTGGTGCTAACGTTCGCGTATGTGGATAGAAGGAACACGAGAGGGAAAGAAATGGGGGAGGGAATCGGCGTCCTGGGAGAAGTGGTCGGGGCGGTTGTTGGCGCTTGATTTTGCAAGGTGCCGAGTTTTGGTCGTCTGTCCGCGTCCTGGGCTGTATATTCGTACGGTCTTTATTCACTATCTTTATACCCTATGCCGTCGACACTCTATTCAAGGGAATTTAAATGCTATGGGTGGAGGGAACGGTACTGGAGATGGCCGTACGTAACGTGAACGAGCCATATCGGCGAAGACTGGCCACTGAGCGAGTCTGACCTAGTTCTGAACAGCTGTCACGAAAACAAGGGTTTCATCGCATGCATGATCATTCCGTGGCAATGTATTGTCGTACTGCCTCAATTCAAGAAAAGGAAGTCAAAAGCTAAGTCACCACGACTGCACTGACATCACAGAGTCTAAGTCTGCGACCATTGACATAGCATGGTGCATCGGCATCATTATTTGGTGTCTCCTCAGGGCGTTGAATTGAGCTGCCAGGAGTGGAGGCTGAGCCTCGTTCGGCGCTTGGCTGTGTTGTGCAAATGCATATATACCCCTGTTCGACCGCGCTCCAGTCGCACTACATACCACACCCATCCTAATTGAAGATGGAACTTGACCTCGAAGAAGTTCCCCACAGCAGAGACGTCACTCTCGTCGACGCTCAAACCAAACGTCCCCTCTATCGCATCACGGAGTTCCAACTTGTCATGTTCAAGAATAAACCCATGATCGTTTCGAGGTTGAGCGAGGTAGCAGAGAAAGAAGAGGACCTAGCAGAAATTAAGAGAGGGTGGTTCGGCGAGTATGTAACCTTGGAATCAGATGGGGTGAGGTTGAAGGCGAACAAGTTCTTTTCTGTTGGAGCGTTTCAAGGGTGAGCACTCCATTTGTGGATCTCGTCTTCCGGCCACACGAGACGAAACCTCACTCACGATTTGTGCCTCTGACAGACATTACTCGTTCACGGGACCGGATGGGCGAACTCGCTACCGATGGGAGCTCGGAGTACAAGGCTCGAAGGTAAATGCAAGATACCAATTCTCTTCTGGCCGCCGTACCTCTTCCACTCTGCTGACGATTGGTCTGGATCCCTCTAGCTTACAACAGACGACCAAGCCCGAACGCTCGTAGCCCAATACACAGAAGAACGGAGAAATCTTCTAGGCCTCGGAGTAGTCAAGGCACCACCTCGACTTGTTGTGATGCAAGCAGGCATGGATATGGTGGATATGGTCGTGATAACGTTAGCGTATATTGAAAAGAAAAGAGAGGAGGTGAAGATCGCCACGATGGCAGCAGTAGCATCTTAGAAATTCCATTGTTTTTGCGCGTCGATGAGACATGGACCATCTCGGCTCGTTGGACATTCGTCACAATTTCATACGGTCACGTAATCCACAAAGTTGTAGCAACGACACTCCCTTTCACGGTCCAGAGATGTCAGCCGACAAGAGCTCGAGACGCTGAGTCCCAGGGCTGGTCATCATAAGCAACCTACTACCGCGTTTACGCAGGGTCGGGACGTACTATGTGGTGCGTGCTATCCCCTGGATCTTGCCTCGAAGTTTGCAGAACTACCCTATTACTAGTATCATGTGACTAGTATTACTAATAGGACTATTAATATGTCATATGCTTTGTCCCGCGCGGGACTGTCCATATGCCCGGGTCATGTCAGGCACAATATGCCATATCGCCCGACCCATCTTTACTTATGACATATCCTTGGCCTGCGTCATGGGCCAGCCTCCATGCGATATCTCATGTTCACTCGCCGATCCGTTCCTAGATGGCATAACACATGGCATTATGATCTGTTGGCGATCTTCCATATCGCCTGAAGCGCCTACGATCACATATGAGACTTCCCCGTTGCTGTTTAGGGATCTTGCTCGCTCTTCTCCTTCGTCTATCTTCCCCATCGTCCTGCCCGTCCTGCACTGCACCTATGTTCGGTGTCCCTCTGGTGTGTCGGTAACGGGTCGGCTAAACCGTCCGCCCTCGACGGCGGTGTAAATGTCATGCTGTTTTTCAAATTATTGTTTGGCTTTTTGGTTGACCTGTTTGGGTTAGTCGTCTGCGTTGCTCCATCCATCTCGTCCGACGAGCTTTCTCTCTTCGCTCTCCCCTTTTTCCTTGAGGCCTCACATTCTCTTATCTGCCTGCCTCCATGCCTCCCGAGCCTCCGCCCACTCCCCTCCAACCTCCCCTCCCGGCCACTCCCCTCAACCCACTG
>NW_006763147.1:284271-475170 GCF_000264905.1 Stereum hirsutum FP-91666 SS1
ATATGGCATCAGAGGAACGATCGTCGGATGCGATATGTCTTCGGACCCGAGCACAGCCCAAGCGATATGCCTTCGGAAGAGAACTCGGCGTATGCGATATCACATCGGAGCGCCCAAGCGATATGCCTTCGGAAAGGGTGTATGCGATATCGCATCGGAGCAACGATCGTGGGGTGACATATGGGTTCCGACCAGAGATCGGCGGATGGCTGATGAGATGTGCCAAGATCTACGGGCAGAGATATCGTATCGGGCCCTACGTTGGCGGGACAAGGGATGGCGGGTCACAGAGACGGAGTGTTTATGGAGCGCACACAGCGAGTCGCCAGAGACGATGCACAATCAACAGACGAGGAAGCAAGGAGCAAAAGACGTGCAAGCAAGTGAGATGGAGAGGGGGGAGGGAGAGGGGGATAAGCCATATGGGCGGGCATCCTTGGCGCGGTGCCTTATGGCCACCATTATCCCGCGGGATATCCCATGCTCACGTGATCCCAGTTATACGGTTGCTCTCGAAGTTTGGGATAAATGCATGGCCATAGGACGAGGAGAATTGATGCCTCTGGTTGATGGCGCCAACCGCAATTGGTTTATCACTAGTGAACTCGGTCAGCACAGGAAGCCTCATTCCTCGTCGTCGACTTTGTGCACATGTTCTGATTGTAATCGCATGTTAGTTGATGACAGATTACCGAACACATACCCCCATAGTCCAGTACATCGAACGACAGAGAGGCTATTTTGGTCTAAGCACAAAAGCGCCTGCTCGACTCGTAGTGACGCCCTCGGGTGTAGGCATGGTCGACATGATAGTAATCACACTGGCATATGTCGAAAGGAAAAGACAAGACATGAAGGCCAGAGCTAATCGTGCTGCTGGCGCTGGGTGAGAGTCCGACGTTGCGCTGACTTTCCTACCGCGGGTTTGATGTACCACGAACCGATATGGCTGAAGATCGTTATGAATATCTGGCATCTCCCTCGATCGGTTGGCATTCGTTACGATATTGTACATGCACATATTCCGTCAACTTGTGACGAAAACACGCTACCTTCAGAGTTCCTACGTCTGATGTGCATCCTTACCCGTCAACATACGTCCCATTCTCAGAGCTACAGCTGAACCAGACAGCGCATTGGGGATATATGCCCAAAGGCTCTTCCCCGGAATCATTGAGAAGGAGAGCGACAACCCCATGTGAGGGTACGCTGGTAGCTGTGAAGTTACGAACGGCGGTACCGTTGTCTGTGTGCGCCCATAAATCCTGGAGCATCCATCAGAATCAGTGAACACGCGATTAGTTATATAGGATTAGTGGGTAAAACTGGCTTACTCTGACAGAATACTGCCTTCCTGCTCTAATCCAAGGCGATTCCGTGAGATTGAAGAACATGTCGGAAGGTGTGTCCAAAGTATTTATCTGTGCTCAGGCAATGATGATCGTAATCTTCGTTAAGGACTTCGTCCCGAAGATTGTGACTCGGGACGTACCAGCATGAAGACGGTTCCGTTCTCGCTGGGACCACTCCAGTATTGGGCAGGGAACGACGAGTTACTCGTCCAATCTGGCTGCAGAAACTCATGAGCACGTAATCGGGATACGAACGCCAGGGGAAAAAACATACGTTGATGCCCCATCTGAAAGGAGAAACAGCATCAGGTTCCACGGAATCTTGGTTAATGGCCAGAATCTCCTTGTTCGTGAGGATGCTCAGCGTCTCGTTCGTGATCGCAGACAGCTATATATGGTAGTATTAGTTGTATGGTCAGGAAGGATATACGGAACGTATACATTCGTTCCGATGAGAAGTGGCGACTTCATCAACTGTAGGACATGAAGGGGTCAGCCCGAGCGAGACTGCCAGGGAAAAAAAGGAATAAATCTTACGGCCCAAGCTGTGAAATGGGTCTTGGCCTCATCAAAGGTCATGTTACCATTGCCACTGAAGGAATCGGGCATAAAGCATCGTTCTCAGAAGTAGAAATTTATGGCTCACAGTTGAAGCTACTCGAAGTTTTCGATTGCCAATTAGCAATATATTTTGTGCACAATCGGGAATGCATACCATGTCCATGTCGTTACGTCCATAAAATCCGGTAGCTTGTGTAATGAAGGAGTTGCTAGACTGAGTGTCAACCAAGAGGACCAAATACGGAAGGAGCAGATACACGTACAAGTTAATGATGGACGCAATGGACGACCACTGTGACGATATGTCGCCCGTAGTCTAGAGTCGAACACAAGGGTCAGTCGCTCATGCATTTTCAGCTGTCAAAAGTTTGATACAAACCCTCCAACTGTGGCCGAGTCGTGCACCCCAGCTTCGGAAGCCATGTCAGAGCCACGCTAATAATAAGGGAGGAAAGAGACATACAGCCAAACTTGACTCTGTAGAACGTATCGTAAGCACTAACGCAGTTGGGCACAGGGAACGGACACTTACCCATCCCCACTGACACAGTGAGAACACCACGGGCTCCGATAGCGAACCATTTGTGGCCAAGTTCTGTAAAGCATTGGACATAGGAACATATTCTGCAACATAAACTTCAATAATAATGCATTGAAGTCGAAGTGACCAGACACTTGCTACCCATCGTGCCCTGCTGGATAATCGTGTCAAAAGGAACTAGATCGTAGCCATGAGTTTTCTGTGTGAGGTCAGTTGAAGATTGAGATAGACGCACTAGCGCAATTATCATACTTGAGGTAATCGAACCCCCAATCCGCGAACAGTGTCTGGGCATCTTGATCTTCGTGCTCAAAAGAACCTGGGTACCCCGCGCAGGTGAACCAACCCGAGTCGCCGTACTGAGCATCGAGAGACAGGTTTAGTAGGCAAAGCCTGGTCGTGAGGCAAACTTTTCGAACTCACGATCCCTGCTTTACTGCGAGCAAAGGAAGTCGGTCAAAGGAAGCGACAAATAGATTTGGGAACATACAATCCGAGAGCATGGACCTGATCCGTGAGGTTCTTCATACCACGAGAGAACCTGACGGAGTCTGAGAACATCTTTTAAGCATACCTCGTAGACTCAAGTGATGACAAAGATATACCAGGTTGAAGTTCTCCGGTGGAAGACCTATTCTTCTCTGCCCAACAATCATCAATGTTCACATAATTGTATCCGGCGTCCTACCCCGAGGCGTCAGATGCAGAGTGAGTCTTATACAGTGAGACTAACGAACCTGAAGACCCAGAGAAACCATAAGGTTGGCAGTATCAATTATGAGGTCTTGATCAATGTTGCACTGCATAGGGAGGGGCGTGAGCATCAGGACTCTGGGCGGAGATTGACCTGCGTACTTGGAAGAAGTTCCAGGCTGTTCGAGGAGAAACAAGCAAATTTTCGTGTCAAAGAGTCAAGGAAGACGGCCCAAACGCTTACTGTTGTATCCGAGGACTGTGAAAGCGTTGTTAGCCTCGTTCATGCAGCAGGCAAGTATGGTGTGTATGAAAACGTACCGGGTACTTTAGCGACACCATTGCTCAGACCGTGAACACCACGGGAGAGGATGGCACCTATCAATCCGATGCTAAAAGAAGCCAATCTGGGCCCAACAACAAAGATGCGTCTCATATTGCAGCAGAGCTGAAGGAAGATACGTGCAGACGAAAGTGTGGCAAACAAGTGTCGTGAGGTGTTGGCGTGCTTTATAGCCCGAGAAGTCTATATGAAGCAATCTACCTCGAGGTTCTACGAGAGCAATGGAAGAGAAGCAGCAGACGTGGGGCCGTATAGTCCCTGTGAGGTTTGCGAGGATCTTCTTTCATAGACCATAATTGAGGCAACCTTTGCTTCAAATGGTATTATGTACTTGGCGGAAAGTCTCAACCCAGACACGGGGTAGCATGCCGTCTATCTTCCACATGAAGAGTGGTCACAAGCATGTAGCATCCGAGTTATTCATAGCCTTTATTTGGCACAACAAGCGCGAGCGGGAATTGTCACTCGTCTTTTGAGAAGTGTCGTCGGGCCGTCGACCTGGTCAACAGACCTAGCACGAGTTCTGACGTTGTCGTACTGTTGGCCCGCTTTCAACGTCCAGATGTTATAAGACTAAAAACCATGTCAGTCGATACATTCGGGAAGAATGTCGGAGTCAGTGGTGCAGTGCAGTGTAGAATCGTTTATCAGTGTTGACGTTGAGCGACGACGATGATACCGGCGCAGCGGAATCCGTGTCCTGTACACTGTAACGATAATAGAAACCGCTCCGTCGTTGGTGGATGAAGTCTGTTGATTGAGAAATGAGACATAGGCAGCATGGGCGCGGGAGGACGGGACGAGCTTCGCAACACTGACTCGAAGAGATTCAACCTGGCAGAGGTGGCGGCATGAACACGGTCACGTGCCAACTTGAAACGCGTTGCGCGAGGCTGCGCGTCGCCGCGTTCAACGGTCTACCGTCTCGCATTTCTCAGTCGAAACCACCAAATACCTTCTCGCGATCTTCAAAAGAGATATATAACAGCGACATCCAAGTTGTATTATGACATAGCGGAACCCCAGCTCAGGACCAAATAACAAAAATACGTATATCTATTGAGCTGTGATGCCGACCTTCTTCCAATCGTAATTCTCTTCGAATGCATAGGCAATCTTATACAGAGTCAGCTCATCCCACCACTTCCCCACCAGTTGAGCAGCCGCCGGTAGCCGCACGTCCTCATCCCCATCCAACGATGGCAGAAATCCAATCGGCATGCTCAGCGCCGGATGACCTGTTATATCGAAGACCGCCGTATTTCCATTGACCGAGTACGCCTTCCAACCCGACTCAACGACCGGAGCTGAAAGTGTATGGTTAAATGTCGGAAGCTTGCGTGCAACACTTTGTACGGTGGGGAGGAGAAGAGCGTCGCATGAGGACAGGGCGCGATTGTAAGCGGCTCGGACAGAGAGCGAGAGGTTTATGGCCTTGCCCAGGATGGAAGGATCGGATTCCCAGAGGTATTTTCCGTTAAGATAGAAACCCTTTCCCCGCATAGAAATCTAGATAAAATCTCAGAGAGGGAAGTAATACGCGTACTGTGGCGCGCCACACTTACCTCGGCGAACCTCTCCGGTGAATCCCACCCCACCATCTTCTCCTGCAGGTCCGTCAACTGCAGCCCGACTCTGCCGTTTGTGGTACCCTCAAATACCTCCTTGGCGCATCCCATATGCGAGATGATATGCCACACCGCCGGACCCAGCACCTTGTGTTCAGGTATGCTCACGTCTAACACTTGTGCACCCAGTGCTTCGAACCTTGCAGCCGTGATTTTGATCGCTAATATCATGGCCTGATCTATCCCAGCCACTTCAAACCCCTCTTTCAAGACACCTAAAACCATTCCAGCCAGAGGTTTGGGGTGGGTAGGCGTGATTTTGGCTGGGAAGGATAGAAGAGCGGTATGATAGGCGGGCAGCAGGGACGTGGGAGGACAGTTCACTTGACGGTCATCGATGCCATCTGAGCCAGCGGTAACCTGCAGCAGCAGAGCATTGTCCAGCGCAGTTCGCGTCATCGGTCCTGATCTGGACGATGAGTCGATACACTCGAGGGGTACGGGAGTCGCGTGAACGAACCTGTATGATCAACAGAGGCGTCGAGTGATGCGATCTGGGCATAAGAGCATTAGTTCGAATGAAATCAAAATCACTTTGTCGAATGCATACCCCAGTGTAAGGAACGAGTCCTCTCGTTGGCCTTATTGCGCATGTAAGCAGAGCCCTCGTCCAACTTTTCGTCAAGGACGTACTCACTTCATTCCATAAATCCCACACCACGCCGAAGGTAGCCTGATACTCCCACCCTGATCACCTCCCATACCCATTTCCACTTCCCCGCATCCAATTAAACTCCCACATCCCGAACTCGACCCACCGGCGTTGTAGCCTTTCGCCCACGGATTATCCACCGGACCCGTCGCCGCCGTCTCCGATACACCACTCAACGAAAAATTCTCGCAAACAGCCTTGCCAACAATCGTCCCTCCAGCCTCGAGAATACGAGTGACGATAGTAGCATCGGTCTTTGGGACCCAATCGGTAAAGTTCGAAGTGCCCATGAGACAAGGAACGTCTTTGACCGTGATGTTATCTTTGAGGACGATGGTGCGTCCAGAGAGAGGGCCATTAGTGATGGGTGGTTTGGCAGTGATGGTGCATTTGTGGGCCCAAGCGTTGTTAGTGTTCTCCGATGGAGGTGGGCGGGAGATAGGTCCTCGGGGGAAACGTTCAAGGTCTACGGGAGGAAAGTACTCTGCGATAAAGGTAAGTCAACGAGAGGACTCGGGTACTCGAAAATAGCGAGAACGGTTGCGCACCTGCTTCCTGTTCAACAGCATCGACGTGTAACTTGAAAGCTTCAAGTACGCCCTCGAAGAACTTGTCTTCTCCAGGACGAAAGGTCTGACTCTCAACGTACCGAGACAGGAACTGGGCAGGAGTGAGAGACATAGTCTGTTGAGGTCAAAGAGTGAGAGGGGATGTGTGATAAAGAAGTCGACGCCGTCTTAGATATGCCTTTCGACTCAACGCCAAACATGGTATGATACGCGCAGAGAGCGGCTCTCCTATCATGGTGTGAACCGTACGAAACATAGAATGCGATTGCCGGTGGATGATAACCATGTTGTCCTGATAAGAGACTGAGCGCTCAGCCCTGGACCAATCGATCTGCCCTTGCGAAGAGCAGAAGCTCTCTGAAAGTGAGAATGAGGGCGGAGCAAATACTGCAATGAGCCCCAAATAAAGTCAAAGACGGTCATCACAGATAAGTCATCGCCGACACAAGAGTTGAACATTGGACACCAGTGAGGAGGAAAGCCTGTACAACAGTAGAGCTCGTTGCAATGACTGATCATGGATGTCAAAAACAAGCGAAAGTAGGACTCCGCCACCGACACCGGGACACAACCGGGACACACCGGGCCGGCGTCGGTGATGTGGCACTTATGTGGCGACGTACGACTTGATAGTATCATTAGCAAGAGGGTACGAATAAACCATTCCTCATGAGTTCCTGCAACAGACGTGCTACATATAATATTCCAAAGACCGTGACCGAAGGCGAGGGGGAGATATGGAAACAAGTACAGAAAGCAATGAAACAGATAGCGATCCAAGAGCAAAACAGGCGTAGCACGAACAGCCATATCAGCAACTGCACAGCAGCTGAAGATGCGAGTATGGAGGATACAGTAGAGGGTATGGAGGAGACAAATCAGAGAAATGGAATCGTGAAATCGTGGCTGTCATTATGTCGGGGCGTGAGCTCGTCGGCTGCCAGCAGCTCCATGAATCACCGCCCGCTCGCCGGCCTATTCTCCTTCTCCGGTCGTCTACCAAGCAGCGACGAGAGTCCACTAGACTTCTTGGGAGGGACAACCTTGTCCACGAGCTCGAAGCTTTCCTCATCCGCACCCGTCCCGTCCCATTTCTCCTCCAGTAGAGAAGGTTCTGTCTTCGCTTTGTGAATATCTAACTTCACGGGAGAACTAGTCTCCTCGACGGCGGGCAGTGGCGTAGGAGCTGCTACGCGATTTCGATGCCGTTCTCCAAAAGCTATGGTAGGACGCGAAAACGAGTATGAAGGGATCGAGCTAGAGGAAGGTGGCTCGCCACCGAAGGCGGACGCGTCAAACCGCTGGAGGAAAGAGAAAAGAGCGCGACTCTGCTCTTCGAACTGTGTGCGTATCTAAATACGTTGCCCATAGTTAGCGTGTGCTAAAGGAGACGAGGCGACTGGCTTACCTTCTTCTCCTTGTCTAGCTGGCGGACCAACTCCTCTGCCCAGACCTCTTTCTCCTCTCGTTTCCTCTTCTCCTCTTCAACTTTCGCGATCCATTCTTTCTCCACATCCTCCCTGACGGCTCGCAATGGCTCACCGAGGTTCTCCTCGTATCCAGCCACGACGATCTCTAACTCCCGGATGGTCTTCGACTGATCCGCGATGAGCTTGTCCTTTTCGGACTCTGGAGCGTCTGCAGGAAGAGCAGGACGGGAGCACAGGGCGGCCTCAAGAGAGAGGATCTGATTCGCCTGAGTCTCGATCTCGCGACGAGCAGAGAGAAGTTCCTGCTGGAGCTGTAATTATACCAGATCATTCAGCACTCAGTCCTGCCCGCTCGAAATGAACAAGCCAAATCGTACCTGATACGGCGACATATCAAAGTCCACCTTCGCCGGTGTCGCAGGCCTCGACTGCTCCACACTCTGATCCACCGTCTGACTCGTCACAATCAACTTCGTCAACTGCCTAATCCTCGAATTCAAATCCTGCATAGCCCTAGACTCCTCCAACTGCTCCCTTGCAGACAATCGGCGTCCTTTACGATTGATACTGCCGTCTTTCGCGACAGGGCCGGTGGAAGGTTGGGCGACATCTCGTTCTTTGTCGGCGAGACGACGCTTGAGGTCTTCGATTTCTTGACGGTAGCGTTCAAGGAGGGCTTCGGTGTCGACGACTTCTTTCTTTTTGGCTTTGAGCTTTGGGTGGCGTGGTGTTAGTACGAAGAACGTAGTATGTCACAGGCCGGAATGTTAACACACCTGGACTTTCTTGATGCCCTGGGCGAACTTGAGGGTGCTAGTAGTCTCAGCCACGGCATTGGTGTCGGGGTTGATGGTACAGATCACGGAGATGCGGGCGTTGCCTGAGAGCGAAGGCTCCAGCATGCGTGTAAGTTTGGAGTTGCGGAAAGGCACGTAGTCACTGTAAGCCCAGTGTCAGCGAATATACTTTAAATTGGAGATCCGTAGGCAACTTGCTGTTTGCGCTTCACGGCATTCTCTCCGAGCGTGCTGATGACTTGTCCTAGAGTAAGCAAACTGGATACACGGTTAGTCCGTCACCACAACTAGCAGGATCAACCGACATTGTTACCTCGTATTGATAAACTTCCCCTCCCTAGTCCTCTCCTTATCCGATGTAGCCTTCTCCGACCCCGCCAAATCAATCAAACTCAAAACCGAAGTCTGCACACTCCGACCTCCAATAGCCTGCAACCTCGGCCCACCCGGCGTCGGCGGCCTCGTCCCAGGAGTCTGCCTTCCACTCGGCACATCGCCAGTAGCTTCGCCTCCACCGCGCTCCCTACTCTCAATGACCACCCTAAACACAGAATGACTCCGACTGCTTCGCTCGTTCCAGTCTGTGGTAGCGGTCCTGCGATTCGCCCAGCCGCGTTCGAGGACCTGGTGCACGCCCTTGAGGGATGTGACGACCTCTTCGCGGAGAGGGGAGAGATAGACGTTAGAGCCTGTTCCGTTGATTTGGACGGAGGAGCTGAGGTGGTTGGAAGATGGAGGGGCGAGTAGATCGTTGATATTCTCGTTGTAGATTTCGAGGTAGGAGCAGCGAAGGAGGTATTCGCGCGTAGGCGTTCGACGGATATACGCGAATACGTCCTTCATGGCTCGAGGGATGATACCTGGCTGGTCTTCGTCACCGGACTGTATGTCCAGATAGGCATGGTTAGCGTTGATCGACGTTGTGATTGCGATATGCCGTTGACTCACCAGCGTGAAGGTCTTTCCACTAGCCGTTTGGCCATATGCAAAGATAACTGAGTTGTACCCATCCATCGCGGCGTAGACGTGATTCCGGGCTACAGCGTTGTATACAGGTTTGTTCTCTGATCCCGTTAGCATCTCGTCGAATGTGAATTCTGGGAGAGAGCTTGTTGAGTTCCGGCTATATTGAGGATTAAGCTTGATCGTCTTCGGTTGGGCTGCTGGAGTGTCCCATGCGACAGGGGCGTCAGAAGGACGAATTCTGTAGAGCACAAGCGATTAGTACCAGGGATGGTAGATATATGAGGTTTGGATTAGATTCAGGTCTCCCTATCTACAGATTTGACATCTTCATTGGAAGTGAAGACGATGTACTCTCGCGAACACAGCGCGCACGCCACATCGCGCACGCCACATCTGTTCTGCGTCCTGTACCAACAGCAATACATTGCCTTCCAGTTCATGGCAACGTTTCAAAATCCACATGTGGCAAACTGGCCAATATCGACTCATGACATGACGAGGTGAAGGTTACTCCACCCACGGTCACAGTAGTGTAATAAAGGAATGGCTGATTGGCTCTATACAGGCATGAATGGAAACTCCTACCTGACTGAGACAAGAACCTTATCTTCCTTTCCCTCCAGAATCTCCCTCAACATCGCTTCGTCGAGCTCCGCGGACACATCAGCCAATTCTACATTTTGCGCATCAACCAGTACTTCCTCCGGATCGACGCGGCTGACATCCATTTCGCTCTTGGACTCGAGCAGAAACATATCGTCCATAGTTGCTCTCTTCGGAGTATTGGGTGTCTTTATTTTCGGCACAGGTGGAACAGGGCTCGAGTTCGTATTAATTGGCCGTGGCTTGGATATGGTTCGGCGTCGGGCTTCTGTCGATACCGCAGATTTTAGCTTTGGGGTGGGAGGCCTCAAATTCGTGGGTGTTGTAGGTCGTGACGAGGGGCGCGATGTCGGCTTAGGAATTCCGAGCGACGAAGAAGAGCTCTTACTAGGCGTAAATGGTATGCGAGACATCTTGGTCGATGATGTGGACGCCATGGTGAGAGAGAGATGGCGTCGAAGGTGGTAGTTTACAGAAGACTCTTGAGCCTTTCGGATTCAAACAACCTTCCAAGCACGTGACCGCGTCATCGTGGGAACCATCATTATTGGCCTTGTTGCGACGCACCCAACACGACGGGGAAACCACTATTTAGAGCCCGCTAAAGTGGAATCTAAACGTTGGTCGAAATATTATATATGGCTGCCAATTTAGCGCTCTCTAAAGCAAAGCTTTAGCGAGCTCTATAGTGATTTCCATTGATTATTCTCTGAATTACCTTTAGAGGGTGCTAAAGAGATTCGGGGTTGCCACATAAGGCAAGCCCGAGGTGCTCGACAGCCTTTAGCGTCCTCCAAAGTCAATCTTTAGCGTTTGTACGGCATTTCTAAAGAAAATGCATAGAGTCGCCTCTGGAGGTCTCCAATGTTTCTCTTTAGTACTTCCCAAAGCCGAGTCCATATATAATATATAGAAGTGGCTTTAGAATCACCATTAGAGCACTCTAAATAGTGGTTCCCTGGCCGTGCAAGCGCTTGCTGAGTGCAAGCTGAGTGGTACTCTTTCTTCACGGCGGCCACCTATTCCTAGCATAGTTGCAGGCTGTCGTGATCTTGCAGCTATGTTATTCTGTACGGCGAGCTGTTGCACACTGATCTGGTACACACCAAGTACACACTCGTAAATCGAATCGCACCGGCGTAAATGAATGCTTACCACCCACTTGCGAAGCGTAATGACCATCCCAGCTGTGTTCGTATATGACTCTCCGGTCTTCAAAATTTACTTCGTCTCGGATGACTGTAACAAATAGAGAGGTTTCTCTTCAGACGGAAAGCTAGATCAAGTTGGCCGCCTCCCGATTCGGAAACCTCTGAGCAGACTCACTTTCCGCGATAAGATAAGGCGGTTGCGAATGAAAGTACGCACCATATCCAGTTCCTTCCGATGTATTTCTGGGACCCACCATAACTAATTATCACGCCGATTCATTTTTAGTCCACCACCACGACAACCTCGAGCATCTGACAGTCATAAAATGGCCTCACAATCGCCTTCAACGCGTCCTGTCCTTGCTTCTCTTGGTGCGTCCACTTCGTCCTTGGCTGTGCTCTGCCGTCCTGAGCCAAATCTGATGCTGTCTCCTTCTCGGCTCGGTGATTCTTCGGTTTCTGTTTTGTCTCTGATACACGCCATGTATCGCAGGCACTCTCTTGGTTGACTGCTTCTCTTGGACCGATCCCTCTACTTTGAAGCCACTTCCGGACAAACCACCGATCCAAAGGTTAGGTGGAGGAGGTTTATACGCGTTGGTCGGTGCTAGAATATGGTTAGGTCCAGAAGCGCTCCGAATACTTGTCGACGGTGGGACCGACAGTCACGCTGATGGAGAGAAATCATTGAGGGATGACGAGGGAAAAAGTGAGGGGGATGGGTTTCCAACAGAGCTGAAGATACAGTTGGACGAGTTGGGTGAGTATATGTGGGTGTGGAAGAAGGGAAGAACGCTGAAAGCGAGCATTGAATATTGTGGGGACGAGAGAACGTGAGTTTTTCTCTCTATCGAGCGTACGGTCTCCGGTGGCGCCCCATTTTTACGAGTGTAGCACCTGTACTGATTTTTATGACGACAGTTTCACGTATCTTTCCATACCTCCTATCCGTCGAGCATCAGACCTCCTATCCACAGCCCTCTATGGTGCAGAGTACGTGCACGTCGTAGCATCGCCTTCCGACTGTCTTCAACTAGTCGATGACCTTGAGCAGTTGCAAATCGAGAGTGGCGCAGCACCGAGTGAAATATGGAGACCAAAGATTGTCTACGAGCCACACCCAAAGAATTGTCGAGGGGAAGAGTTAGGCGCGTTGAGAGAGGTTCTCAGTAAGGTACATGTGTTGAGGTATGTAGAAACTCTCCCAATACTTCCTCAACGTATCCGCCATACTGAGTTGTATGATAAATCCTTGTGTGGCGCGTCCATAGCCCGAACCACGAAGAACTCGCCGCTTTCCTTTCTGATTCTATACAGGTCTCTGCATCACCCAACTCGTCAACAACTACACTCAGCAAAAAAATCGAATCACACATCCGTTCACTCATGCCTTCAAGAGGCATCGGTCCAGACGGAAACGGTGCCATCGTTGTACGCTCAGGCGCTATGGGTGCTTGTGTCGGGAGGCGGAAACATCGAAATGTGGCGGGTAATGACGAGCAGTACTCATCAGAGGAGGGACTAGAAATTGATTGGGTACCAGCGTATTGGACGCAAGAAGAGAAGGGAGAAGTCAGGGATGTCACAGGTGGTCAGTCTTGTCTCTCGCTTTGGCCGTGTGCGGGCTATTGTGCGGCGTATTGACAAGGTAGTTCATTATATTTCTGGATGTAGCTGGGAACTCATTCTTGGGCGGCCTAGTAGCTGGCCTCCATTTCACAAAAGACGATGCGCGCGAAGGTAAAAGAAATTCTCTCGTTCTTTGTACCCCGAACTTTGTGCCTGCATACTCAACATCGTCTTCTGGAACGACCTGATAGCTACGTTATACGCATCCGTCTCGGCCTCATACGTCGTGCAGCAGTTCGGGCTACCTATTCTCAGTTCAGGAACACAGGAAGATGGTGGTGAACACGGTGATGTGAGGGTGAAGAACGAGGTTTGGAATAGAGAATCGCCATGGATGCGTCTGGAGAGGTTGAAGGCACGCATGATGGACATCTCATAGCCGCCCCACTACTGACAGAGTGTAGAGATCGAGGGTGTCATACAGCATCGTTCTATGCCTTCGTCTAGAACGATAGAGCGTAGGGTATGCTGCATCCACGGAGCTGTAAGGTAGATTCAGAATGTAGTCGGCCCGCCCGCCACGGAGGCAGTTCGCCGTGCTAGTTATAACTGTATGCCCTCTTTTGTGGACGCCCAAGGAGAATATTTTGAGTTTCGAACCATGCGGGGGCCGCGCCCCGCAAACGTTGTTTGATCTCAGCGCTTCAAAGCCTCGTCTTAAACCATTAAATATAGCTTATAGGCTGAGCTTGTGTCCCATACGCCCATGTTACCATTCTCAGTGAGTGTATTGCCAGATTGAATGGGGAGGTAAGCGCCAAGACACTCTGCAGTGGGTGGGTTGAGTCAAAAGGCGTACATAGGCGTCGTGTCCGTGGCAGAGGGTCAGTATGGCGAACTACTGGCACTGTTTCAGTCGACAGCACCGAAGCTCTAAGCCGGATTTAAGGATGGACGAGGTATGTCGGTTACATTTCATACTTTCGCAATCTCTAATGTATAAAGTTTCGTAAATATACTTTGCCAAGCAAATACCCGTTTATGTCTTCCCCACAGTACATCAACTCTGTCAACTTGAAGACAGAACTACTATCGTGCGGCGCAGCGCTGAATCGGACCGTATGTGGGCGCGATGGAATGGGGGTGGAGGCGACAGATCAGGATAGGGAATCGAGGATAATGACTTCGCCTCCATTTTCATCATGGATGATTCGCAAGGGGAATATCGTTCCCTTCTGCAGTATCATGAGCAGTGTCGGCCACGGGTGGGTGTTAGTGATTCTGACTTTCACTCCAGCATCGAAAGAACCAATGAGAGATAAGTACAGCTGTCTGTGCAGTGCTGCTGTGGAGCACCTGATAGTGTGTCGAGACCGTTGCGATTTGACACCCAATAGGCGAGGCGACGGGGCTGTCCCAATGCAGATATACGATGGCGGCAAAGACATTGTGAGTGGGGAACGTCCGTGTCTGGTGTGAAGATCAAGACATGGAGATGGGCAAAAATGTATCACCGAAGGACATGCACACGTTTGGCGCCTCGCCTGGGTAGCCGCCCGTTTTTGAAGTCTCGAAGATGCTGAAAACGACTCACGACGTCAAAGGGATACAGTGAGGCATGGCTTTGTGGTTGCTCGCGACAAAAGAGCCAAACAAAGAGAGGAGACTCATAGGTCCGCTTTCGCTGCAGAGGAATACACGATGCAGCGGCAGTTACCAAATGCGCGCCTCGCAATTACTAGCGTGAGGCAAGGATGGGTCAGCTGAGGAGCGGTGGCGTTACGTGGCGATACAACAAGCCTGAGAAAGGGTACAAATACGTTAGAGCGCCGCGCACGAGTATCGCAGTGGGGGAAAACGAATGTATCCACAGAGACAATGAGGTGTGTGGCCCAGTGAAAAGCAGAAAAAGGACGTTGTGGCGCGCAGCGATCTCGAGGCAGAAAAGCTGAGAAAGGAAATACGCAAAAGGAGGGAAATCACGCCCGATAAACGGGCGAGTGGCGTCATCAAAATCGAGGAAAGAATCAGATCGCATCGGGCCACGTGGTAATATTTGGACTTGAGCAAGTTGTCCGCGACCGCAACGCTTCCTCCTGGCTTCATCTTTCCTTCCCCCACGACCATACGAGCCTTGCTACTCACACTTTACGAGTGGCCATTAGACTAGAGGCCAAGGAAGGAAAATATTCGGGGTATTTGCTTTGACTGTGCCGCAGACAATCCAGACGACGCCCAGGAGCTTGAGGTGAGTGGTGCTCCGACTCGATCACGTTTTCGCTCTCGGCAAGAGTTTCGGCTGGGCTGACCCTCCCAAGCCCTTTCTGCTTATCATCGTACCCCAGTTTCATTCATCTTACCCTCAACCTCGTCGATTCTGCTAGGCAGCCCTTCATATACGACCAACTGGACGAACTGACAAGGATCAAGTATCTGTACTACAGAGCACGACTCACGAAATAACCAACTCTTTACGACTCGGACTATCCAACCGTTACGATGGCACCGACTTTGGGACAATTTTCTCCAGTGCGTCTCTTTCCGCTCTCACACAGCGACTATGTTTCACTCATTGTTGTGCGGGATTGGTGGTTTAGTTTCAGGTCGATGTACCTCACGTCGCATATGCCGCCCTAGGAGGATTCGTCGTCTTCGTGAGTGCTTTCCTTGGCATCGTAACTCAAAAATTGCATTGCCTCAGACGAATCGTTGCGATGTAGTTTGGGATGTTCTCGCTCTTCATACGAGAGAAGGTGCGTCCTCTGTCTCAGTATCAACTTTGGATGCGGCGGGCTGATCTACGATGGGATGTATAGCTCTATATCGGCGAAGCATGCTGGGCATTTTTATTTGGTGTCATCATTGGTGAGTGTTCTTTCGCCTTATAACTGTGTTCAGGCCTCTCTCTCCTTCTTGGTCGTCGGCGCAAGTCTATTCGTTCAAATCGTGGAGGAGCATACTCCACTGCAACTTCTCTCCTGTTACCTGCTTCCCGCTGTGGTGTATCTCCGGGCTGATCTCGTCCTTGACGATGCCAAGTCATTCCTTGTTTCTCTCTACCAATGATTAGACAGGCACGTTCGGGGATAGCCAAGTCTTTGTGGCCCAGCGGAACATGTCAGGCAAATACAGACGGTGCGCCTTGGCTATGCGTACCGGACATATAGTGCGTGACTGGTCCTCCAATGTCGTCACGATCGACCTTGGTCCTTGCTGTGGGACTTCGGGTGTAATCCGAGTGCAATCCTCCTTTTCCCCAATGCCCGTCTTCCATTGTTCTCGAGCATTGCTCGGATAGCCTGACTGATTGTGCTATTGCTGACTATGCAACGGGCTATTATGTCTGTCAGTATTGTGCCAAACATGCGTCTTGGGCGTTGCACCCACTTAGCTGCTTTTGGGCTCCTTATCATCTTCAGAATCGATTGTACGCGACATTTCTTGAAGCGGCGTCCTAGAAAGGGGGCGGTTCTTCCGTTTGTGGAGTAGACCTTCAGGAACTGCGAGGTTTAGTTTATTCAGCGCAACTTCGTTTTCGGAGTACTGAGGCGATTTGTATGGGAGCAACGTAACGCGTAACGCGCCCTCCGTTCCGTTGCCAGAACAGCGTTACGTGACGCATAACAAGGGCTCCGTTGCTACGAAAAAGGCGTTATTTAATAATTTTTGGGGCGGCTACGGCGCCACACCACCTGGGGTTGCAATCGTAACGCACCATCCAGAGGCCGTTGCTATACTCCGGACCGTAACGCTTGACCTCGTCGTTGCTCCCATACAAATTGCTTCAGTATGTCTCGTCGCTTTCGGAAGGCTTATGACTAAAACGAGAGGCCTTCCGAGGGTATGTGGTTCTTCTCCGGAGTGCTTGAACGGATCAGGAGCCAATCCCGTCTTCGTGCACCAGTATCGCATCTTGCGTGCTGGATTTGCGCGGCGGATGTGTGGTATGCTGGAGTTCAGCTAATTGAGAAGGGCTTTTCTCCCTGGTGCTCTCCGCCATTATGCCATTGGTCACTTTGTGGATGGCGGGCAATGCACCAGGCAAGGCGCCACAAAGCCCTCTCTTTGCTTGCGGAGGCTCTTACCGGTATCATTGTGCGAAGCCTATCAGAGTAGAGTACGTTTGTCGGATAAGCCGCTGCTGATGGCATGTCTCTGTCCTCCTGCCATACCAAGCTCTGCCGCTATCCTATTAGCTTCCCGAATAGCAGGCGCGATTGGCTCGCGTTCATTTGAACCGATATAATACGATATGAACGGCGGTAACCGCACGAGATTAATACTCGTATGGGTGGCACACGACCTGTTCAGAGCCACACCTGCAGCCCTGAGCCGAGGGTTGACTTGACCAGGAGACCCACTTGCTCCGTGCAGACATCAAGGCGTACCCGTTGCCCTCTTCGTGTCTTCAACGCTCGCTTTGCATGGTTGAGTAGTCCGATTTGTGTGTCACAATATTTGCATCTGCCATCACCATCTTCTCACCCTTGGAGCACGTCTTACGAGTTCCACTTTCCTTCATGGGCTACACAGTTTACGCCGCCTGTTAATGGAACGACCATATATTCTCCTATGACTCTGCCTCTGAAATACTTCCATGTCTCACCAACGCCACAATTACTGACCGCGAACTTCTCTTTGTATAGGTCCATACTGCGCCGATATCTTCAATCCCCGCGGGTGGGGCAACGGTGACGAGGACGTTGTCAATACGATCACCCTGGAATTTACCCGTGTTGTCCTCGCTATCGGTGTCTTCGCGATCGGTGTCGAACTCCCGAAACAGTACATGAAAAGACATTGGAAAAGTCTAGCCTTCCTGCTGTTTCCCTGTATGACTTGGGTGCGTTTCCTTTTCGATTTTTGGTTGCATGGTTTCCTCGTACCCTGGTACACATCTGTGGCCCTCTGCCGTTCGTCGTACGGTTGATCGGGACAGGCGGTCTGCTTCTTCCAACATCTTCTTTCATTCCTGCCCTACTCACTCTCTATTTCCTTCTTTGCATCCAGGGCTGGTTCGTCTCCGCGGGGCTCATTTACGCCCTCATACCGAAGCTCAACTTCCTCTCCTCTCTCGCCATTGCCGCATGCCTTACACCAACCGATCCTATCCTCGCGGCGGCCGTTGTTGGTGGAAAGTACGCTGATAAGCACGTCCCTGCTCACTTGCGGCATCTGCTTGCTGCAGAGAGCGGGTGTAACGACGGAGCGGCATTCCCGTTCTTGTATATCTCGCTGTACTTGATCATTGACAAGAATACGGGTACGGCGGTGAGTGACTGGTTCGTTGTCCTATGGCTATGTAGGTTTTCTGTTCCCTCCACTTACCAATGAATTCAATATACTGACTGCCTTGGTGCTATAGACGAGGTGTTCCTTGGAATCGTCTTCGGCGCTATCATCGGCTTTGGGTTTCGACACCTCATGAAATTCTGCGAACGCAAAGAGCTGATCGATAGACAGTCCTACGTCGCGCAGTATGTCTCCCTCGCTCTCCTCACCATCGGCACCACCACCATGCTCGGGTCGGACGATCTTCTTGCCGCCTTCTCCTGCGGGACGGCATTCGCCTGGGACGGGTTCTTCAATCGTCAGACGGAGGAATCCGTGTTCAGCAGCGTGATTGATCTGCTATTCAACGTGGCGGCATTCGTGTTCGTTGGAGCGTGGACGCCGTTCAGCGATTTCAGCAGCGAAGAGTTTAGTTTGGACGTGTGGAGGCTGGTCGTCATTGCGATACTTGTCTTGTTGTTGAGGAGGTTGCCGATTATGTTGGCGCTGTATAAGTGGATCCCGGACGTGAAGAATTTCCGGGAGGCGGTTTTCAGTGGACACTTTGGCCCCATGGGCATCGGTACGTTCTTTGCCCGTCCTCTGATCTTACCTATGTCTACTTTGCTCATCATGATTTGTAGGAGCCATCTTCATCTCGACCCTCGCTGCCGAATCTCTCCCGGAGCCCTCGTCTCCGCCAGCAAACCAACAAGAAATCCTCGCCGGCACCATCCAACCTATCGTCGCCTTCATGGTCGTCGCCTCCATTCTCATTCACGGTCTCTCCATCCCCTTCTTCTCCCTCGGTCGTCGCGTCCACTCCGTCTCGCGTACCTGGTCGCGCCACGCCACTCTCGAGCCCACGCCCGAATGGGCCACTCACACGCGTGCCGTCAGTCGTCCTGAGGATATCGTCATCAATAGGGATGCGGATGCGCTGGAGAGAGGAGAGGTGCCGTCGCATGTGAAGGATGAGGAGGATAGTGGGGTGAGCGGGGAGGAGAAGTTTATGGAGGGTGTGGAGGCGGGTAAGGAGGAGGAAAAGAGAGATGTTGCAAGGGAGGTTGAAAGGGCTGGTGGCGTTCCGATCGTTGAGGAAGGCAGGGAAGGAAGTGGTTCGGAGACAGCTCAGGGGAGCACGCATGCACTCGGAGAGAGGAAGCTTGGAGAAGAGGAAGGACAGGAGTATAAGGAGCAGAATCTACCGGATGGGGAGGACACGGTGCAAGAGTGGAAGGAAGGGCCGCATAAGATCATCGAGAGGAGGGCAGGACCTGGGGAGGAGGTCGAAGTTGAAGTCCAACGCAATGCATACGCCAAACATCCTGACGCCGAGCCAGTTACTCAGGCGTTCCGTGGTACCGAAGGACACGTGCACGACGTCGCTGCACGATTTATGCACGGCCTTCAGCATGCCCCCAAGGACGCAGAGAAAGCGGTGGAAAAGGTGGAAGAGAAGGCAGAAAAGGCGGTGGAGAGCTTGTCACCTCATCTGTCGCCTATTACCTCACCGACCAAGCATTCGAAGGCCACGACCGAATCCCAAGCAGGACCGAGCGGTAGCGCCGATGCAGGAGGAAACGGTGGTGAGGAAGACGAAGGATGGGCTTCAGACGGGACGACTGAACGTGGTCAGAGCGGAAAACGATCAGGCTCGAGCCCAGGGTCCAGACATGGCAAGAGGCGCCTGTTCATGCACGGTGTGGGACGTATCGGTCGACGCAAGCCTACGACAGGGAATGTTACTGGAAGTCGCTCAAGCCGTCCCTCATCCGGCGCTAGCACTGGTCCTCTTCTGCAAGGGCACGATGCTGCTTCTCGGCGCTCGCCTTCGCCCACTCCTTCGAGTCCTATAGTCGTGGACTACGCTACACAACCGCCTCCTCAACCGTCTTTGCCACCGACCCAGTCTATTCCGCCTATTATGACTGAACTTGCATCTTCATCCCCATCTACTACACCTGAGGACGAGTCACCCAATACACCAGAGGACAGTCGCGGACGTCCGCCTCCACGACCGGAGGCAGGAGGCAGGAGACGGTCGAGGCAGCACCATAGACTGGATACGCTCAGGAGGGAAGGTGGTGGATCGTTTGGCAGTAGGGATTCCAGTCCTTCTAGGAGTATTAGGTGGGCGGACGAGGCTGGTGGTCCGAGGTCGCCATTGCCTTTGTCGCCTACAAGTGACACCTTTGGAGATGATGCGGGTGCAGATAGGGAGAGGGACGGTGGGGATAGTGGGGATGAAGACGGGGGAGGGAGGAGTGCAGGACCCAGGTCGAGCACTAGCGTGAGGTTCGAGTTGCCGGGTGCTGGAGAGGGAGGAAGATGAGAGCGTGATTACGAACAATAAGTGTAGGAGACCGGTGATGTTGCGCTGTGTGTTTTCATCCACTATTCCTCTCATGCCTGTTGCTATCTGATTGTCCAAGTCGTGCATTCACCTACGTGTTCGTCCTGTCACAACCCATCCAACATGTCCATATTCTAGTCTATTTCCGCATCATTTACTTACGGTATTGCATGTTCGTTACCCTGTCACATTTCTATGAGTTCGCATTTCACAACTTTGTTCGTTCAGTCCTATTTTCATGTTTTCTTTACGCATCTCCGCAATTTTTCTGTGTGGCGTCGATATCTGAGCCTTCGGCGTCTGACGAAAAAAAAAGACCTCTTTACGAATAGCTATCGTCTTTCGCCACTATATCGACATGCCTACTTCTGCACGGCCATCGAGCATTCGATTCCAACAATCAAAACGTATCGATATGTAGCTGGTTGTCTCGACCATGATGGTGTACGAAGAGATTTAGCTGATACTGGTGGCCACTCTGAGCCTCCAACGTCGATGGAACCACGCCAAATTTCAACGTCAAGCGTACGCAATCGCCAATAGGTTAGTGGGTGAGAGTACATAGAGCTACAGACAGAGCGAATCCGCAAAAAAAAGAGCATAGGTCCATCATCTGGGAAAACATCAAGCAGTCGTAGCCTCCCGCTCCATTCTCCGCCGCTTCCGCTCCTGGTCCTCCTGGATCAACCGCTCCGCCGCCGTCATCTCCTTCCTCTTCATACCCGCAATGGCAATCGGCGATGGAGAAGCAGTTTGCTTGAGAGCATTCATCTTCTTGAGCGGATTGGCGGCCATCTTGAAAGCGTTGAACTTGACGGGAGCAGCAGCAGGCGTCGTAGCTTTGGCAGCGGCAGGCTTGAACCCCATCGACAACACGACTTTCTCGCCCTCGTCCCTCTTCAATCCTTCCTCAACGGTTTTCTTCTGCCCATCAGCCTCTTCCGACCCATCTCTGCTGCCCGATGAACCTTCTCCCTTCTCCTTCGCTTCTCTCTCCTCCGCCGCAGCTCTCTCAATCTGCTCCTCAATCAACAATCGCTGTCTCATCTCGTCGCTCATCGTCGCCCTCTCCTTCTTCAAGCTAGCCTCCTGCTTCTCCAGAGCTTTGGGCGAAGAATCGATCCAAGCGATGAACCAGCCCTTCTCAGTGTCATCGACGTGGGCGACACCCGTTCTGCCGAGGTGTTTGATGAATTCGGTGAGAGTAAGCCAGCGGGTGGAGTTCATGTGAACGTGGTGTTTGTCTTGGATGTACTCCTGGTAGACGTTATTCGCCTTGACACGTTTCGTGCCCCACCTAATCATATTTAATGACATCGTCAGCATCAACTATGCAACCAAATCTAGAAGAACAGTCGATGACTGCAAAAGGATAGGGTAAAGAGACGCACCTTCTTGAGAGTAAGGTGACGAACTCCGACTGGAATTGTCCCGAATAATCCGAGATATGCTTCCCAGCCGATTCACCCACCACCAACATCTGCCGCAGGTGAGACTCAGATGCAGCATGACATTTGAAGCCATTCTCATCTCTGCATTGTTTCTCGCAGACTTGACAGTACCACCGTAGGCGCTGTAAGCCCTTCGACTTCATCTTGTTGGCAAGATATTTCGGGGTTCCGACTGTACGAAAGCCATTGAAACATGGTCATATCAGTGAGATATATAACAATGATACTATCAAAGGAAACATCACAGACCTTCAGCACGAGGCATGATGGGCTATTTGAGCGAGTAAAGGATATGGGGGAAGAGGAGTGAGGCTGAGACGATGGTGAGGAAGCTGCTGTGCTTAGTCATAAATTCGAGCCCGGAACGCTACCAATAATTCAAACTCCGAAAGCCAAGCCACTCGGGTTTCCTCAAATCTAACTTGTACCCCTTCAGACCACCACACACGCAGGACGCCAGTCGCCCGTTCTTTACTTATGATACTGTGAGTTCATACTCTCCTTCCTGCTTTTTGCCATCAGGAGAGTCCTTGAAGCATAAAGTTGGCGCGGCCATACGTATGGGGCAGGGCCGGCTCCTGAGACTCGAGAGTACTTTATATCGGTGAAATGTCTCAATGTTTCGCAGACTCGAGGTCGATTTTTTTTGTTCTCTTTGAAGCCTGCATGCCCTGACGGTATGCACCCCTGAGGTTCCCCTTAGAGCTTTACCTCGGTAAGGTGATCTGACCTGCCAGTGTCCTACATCTGCTCTAGAGTAGGGTCATCACGATCTTCCATAGCAATTTCACAGGTTCACGCAAGGAACAGGAAATACCTGCATCTTTATGCGAGAGATCTTATACACACGTAGAGGTGTTTCTCGTGTTCGCGGTGTTGCCTTGAATGAAAAAGTAATCGTCGGTTTGCGTACGTGCCACAGCTGCGTATTCTGCGGTCGCGTCAGCTGCACGCTCCTTCCTCAGTTTTGTGGCCCGTCGGTCTTGGAAGATGCGGTCTCTACGTCTCATTATCAAGGTCGCCGGAATTATGGAGCTAAGGCATTGACTGTACGATCAGCATTGCACAAGGAGGGAGTCACTAAGGTCCATGGATTTCCCGTCATTACTGGAAAAACAGAACGTATGGTCTCCTTTCTTTCTCCTTCCGATAATCTTAGACTTAGACTTGGGTGTCGGTCAGCACAGCGTATGCCCAATAATCGTCGCTTTTACCACCGGAACGCGCTTCTTTTCACTTCTTTTCAAACGTCAAAATAAGGCCTTCATACGTTAACAAACAATGGGACAACTAGAGATTGCTTTTGTGTTCCTAATAGGTCAATTCGCTAGCGCTGAATTTGTTTGTTCACTGATTCTCAGACAACCCTACCTTTGAGCAGGGGGCCACTTCACTATCACACGTGATCTGAGGTGTGTCGCTGCTTTGTTTACCCTTTGTTTGTTCTACATGTCGTTGCGCGATATAACCTTGGGCGACCATTGTTTTGCCTCTTGACCACCTACTCGTACGTTCTGAAATGCCTCACCAGGACGGAGACCCCCCATCACCCCTTACTACTCTCTCGTTCTCCGACGACAGCTCCGCAGACGAAGATAGAAATGATCTCAAAGGGTCTGCACCAGTGGGTGGCGGGGACTTCGAACGCGATGATGACGGAAATAAAGGGATGGGAAGTGAAGACGAGGATAGATATTCGGCTTCAGGTACATTCCTTCATCGAGCAGCGCCTCCCGCGTTTGCATAGACACTCCGTTGGCTGATCCATTGTTTCTTTTGATGACCTATTTAGGCGAAAGATATCCGAAGCGCCACAAGGTTGTACCATCTACAGAGGACAGCCCTGTCTCGCAGGAAGAAACGATAGTGAATTCTGCTCCCATAATTTCGAAGAAGAAGCGGGTCGGTTCAAAAGCGAAGGGTGAAAGAAACAGGGGCAAGCTGCAGACCATGTTGAGGATGCCTATGGACATCTTCTACGAGGTATAGACATCCTTTACGTTCTCGACGGGGCTTTCATGAACTGACGTTGTTTTCTGGGATTAGTGCTGCAAGATGATGTCCCCCATTGATCTTCTCAATCTTGCTCGATCGAGCAAAGACTTGCGCGAGGTCCTGATGTCTCGTACTAGCGCATTCGTGTGGAAGTCTGCAAGGCGATCTCTTGGAGCCGATATTGATCTGCCAAGAGAGTTCTCTGAGCCAGAATTCGCAGCGCTAGTCTTCGCACGCTCTTGTTCTGTAGGTCACACTCTACAACAATACAATGTACATCCCACTCAACGATATCTTGATGAGCAGGAATGTGACACCAAGACAACTAGATGGATTGACTGGCCCTTCAAACATCGCCTCTGTAGCAAATGCAGATCGAAGAAGTGAGTGCCTCCGAGCTCGTGGCTATATCTTTCGTGGCACGTTCCTGATATGAACTGGTTTATTTTCTTGATCGCCGCCTTAGTCTTTTTGACGCAGGGAGGTTCAAGAAAATATATCCTAGTGCGGACCCCGCCGTTCTCGATTTATTCCCTTACTCTCAGAGTATGTGTATCCTCTCCAAGTAAAATCCATCAGGCTAACAGGCATGTTGTACACAAGTTGGGCGTACGACCAAGAATGCCACAAAGAACAATTACTTCTGGGAAGAAGATCTTGACGACATGGTGAACGAGCGCGAAACACTCAGAAAAGATGTGAAGATGAAGAAAACAGGCGCTATGGACGCATTGTGCCAGTTCGACAAGACACACGGCGAAGCTGTGGCGAATTACATGAAGGTGGTCTCTCATTCTCTTGTGTCTTTATGGTTGACGCCTAGATCTTCTTATGCACAGGGTTGCAAGGATATGGAACAATGGCACGACGCATATGAGGATTACCGTAAGGCCGAATTGTCTGCTGCGGTAGCTGCTCGACGTGAAGCGTACGCCGACTCCGTTTTTAGTCATGTGCATCTTTTGACCCATAACGAAAATACGGTAGGATCATGAGTCATCTGGTAGATCTAGGCTACGACAGATTGGAGATGGATCGCCCCACCTTCAGTGCAACGCCCGCGCTGCATTCGAGTAACCCACTTACAGAGCGTGGTAAGCACTCATTCGCTGTTAATCAAAACATGGGACGGTCACTCATGAGGATGCGCACTTCACAGGTTGGACCCAGATCAGCCCTCAAATATTCCGGAATTGGCGTGACCGTGCACAGAATGAACGTACCAGGAAAGCCAGATGCCTCTACGCCGAATATCGCCGTAACATCCTCCCCGCAGAATGGTTTTACCTACCGTCTCTGGAACAGGCCACTCGACTTCCTTGGTGCGCAGAGATCCTTGGACGAGACGTCAAAGTGAGAGTGGTCGAGTCCGACTTTAACGTCCCGCTCACGAATCTTGCATCGTCGGTCCAAGCCTGGATCAGAGGGAAAAGAGATCAATATATCGCGATGTTGCCGGAGTGGTATCGCAGTTTACTTCCCCCAACCGCTTCCATGATCCCCACCGTTCTCACTTCTCCGTTCGTCGATGATGTCCGTCAAGGCAGGGCTGTCGGCGAGCTGCGTCCGTTTTTGGGACCATTGGAGCTCGCGATGGCGGTATTCACACTTCCGAATAGCCCGACGATATTGGTGGCGAAGGACGCCTGTCATGCGTGGAAACAAGTCGTGCCTCTCGAATTTTCTGAAGTGGGGTCGGCAACTGCATTGTATTTGTTATGGCTGGCCGGTACAGATCCGACGACCACAACAGCCGTCCGGTTCGATGCGCTGGACTACAGTTTTTGGTGTCTCAATTGTTATCACGCGAATGGGAATTCGTTCACGGGTATGAAATTGGAGACATGGAGATCAGCTGTGAGTATCTTACTCTGGAGAGATCTACGCGAATACCACCCCTTCACGCTCAATCAATGCCCTTCCTCTTGTCTAGGTCGAACATGAGCTAACAACGCTAGGAGAGACCCATATGTGGCCCGCATGGCGTGTAGTCTGTCTTGGGCAATCCTTCCCAGAACCGGAACAACAAGAAGTTTCTGCGCCCATACACACTGACCTTGATCACTGGTACTGCCAGTATTGCAGAACAGGCCAACCTATTCCCCATCCTCATGCCCACGACGACCCATTGAACACGCAAGAGTATTGTGACATCTCGTGGAATCGGCAAATGGCGGTCAATCATGTCAGGACCCAGTGAGTCTCTATCATTCTTCGCGCCGGACCTATGCTCACAACGAGCTGCATACTCTACCCATGATTCAGCCATGGGATACTCAATCCTTCAGAACATGACGTGGTGTACATCCCAAATCTAAGCTGATATTCTGGTTCTTCTTCTGTTTTTCGTTCGCATCTACTTACATATAAGTGAAATGTCATGGAATACTTATAAGATTGGTTGTGATATGCGGTTGATACTTGCTGTCGTCGTAGTGAGAGAGCAAGGATAGAGCTGGCAATAAACGCCAAGGCGCCGAAGTTGTTTGTACATATTACGATCAGAAGCCTCTGATGACGTCAGCCCGACAAGAACAATAGGGAGACAGAGCGGGAAGGGGAATTTCAATCGTCTGCGCGAAGGGCCCAATACCTTGTTCATTGTACCGGGATGCTGTCGCTCGATCTCGCCACAGAAAAGAAATCCTTTTTATTTAACCACGCCCTCCTTCAAATTCCAACATACACGATCTCCTCTCGTTCAGAGTCGTTCTAGAGCGATTCGTACGTACCCATGTCCTAGTCATGCTTTGTTTACTAGTTCTTGATACAGAACCATCTCTCCCGTCTCCAAGCCTCAGGAACCCTAGGCCACAGTCGACCTTCTCAGTCTGTCCTGACAGTCTCAAAATGGGTAGAGGAGCGACACAAAAATATGCGCCTTCACACAACGTCGCAACCTATCTCCACAACATTTGCATTTTGTTGTATTTCACTGTCAGCACTGCGTAGCGGGCACAACAGTTGAGGGTCATATATAGACATTTATTATAGAATGTTCGTCCACATCAAAGATACTAATCATCTAATTCTTTCGAGTATTTCTGCCCAAACGCCTCCTCATCCTCGTCCTCTTCCTTCCAGGTCAATATACAGTGTAGGCCCACTCCTTGATCCACCACTTTGAAGAAATTCATTTTCTGGCTCCCCTTCCCATATTCATCAAATCTGTTAGCTTAGAGGTTGAGAACATCCATAAAGGTACTCAGAATAAAATACATGCAGTGCCTAAAGTGAGTGTGCATTATCGGGAGACCAAGATGTGGTGTGGCACCCGAGCGCCACAAAATATGGGTCCTTGATCCAACCCCGCACTGCACGATTCCCCCTCATAAAAAAAATACATGCTCATTAATAACCTCGATATAACCTTAAATGCACTATATGCACAGTTTTTATGAGTGATCTTGAGGCTGGAGGAGCTGTAGGCGGCAGATTTGCAGTGGATCAAGGACCGGGGTTGGATCAAGGAGTGGGCCTACACTGTACTGTACTTTTTCGCGCACAAGTTCACGCCACCGCCCCTCGGCCGTTGCCGAGATGACATAATCCATTCGTGTCCCGGTTCGCAAGCAGACCGGGACAAGGGACAATGTTCGTGAACATCGACGCTTTTGCAGGGAGACGACCTTTCGTAACCGTTCAACAGGCATTTACCTCTGAATTTGGGTGGAAGAGCTCACCCAGTAGCAAAATCTAACCCAAAGTGTGTCTCGGAGGCCTTCCTGGAGGTCAATTTAGGAGCCTAAAATATATTCATATTTTCGTCAAATTTGGGTCAAATTTTGGTTTGTCCTACTTACAAGTTCCGTGCACGTCAATGGGGTGGGACTGTCCCGCGGCACAAGTTCGTTCGCGGCCCCCATGGGACACGGGACACGAACTTGTGCGCGAAAAACTACAGTAGGTGCGCGTGGAGGCAACAACCTGCCTGTACTCGAGGAGTCAAACATTTGTCTGTCAAAGATATACAATAACATCTCCGACATATCCGTCGATGCGTGATTATCCCGTGTCCAATGGATCATGTTTCAAAGAACTCACGGAGTAGAAAAGTGCCTCGTATTGGACGAAGGATGTTGGTGCGGTGATTGCGACGACAGTGGTGAGGAGAATGAGGAGGAGGGTGGATGCGTTGGCGGAGGGGGCGGCGGCGGAGGAGTCTTCCGTATTGTTCGCTTAGACGAAGCAGCATAGGATGCTCTTCATACATGTCTAGGTGAAGTCAGCTGTCTAAGTGCCGGCGCGATCGACCGCTGAAACGTTGCACCGTTCGTGATATTGAGAGAGGAGACAGAGCCAAAAACACAGTACAGATAGGCAAACCAGGAGCAAAACGTCCGTACAAAAATCGGGCGGTTGATGACACCCATGGTTCCGGCGCCGAAAGATAAACGTATAGAAGAGAAGCAAAATCCAGAAGACAGAGATGTGAGATATAGAATAAATAATCAACGGGCCTCCACCAGCACTCTAGTTGGAGGACTCATTGAATGCCTCATCGAAGCAAACGCAGAGCGCAGCGATGAGGGCGACATCGACGCCTGGTGCGATAGTGACGGCGTACTGTGGCGTGGTGGACATGAACAGCGCGAGAGGGAATAGGGGGAAGAAAGTATGGAGAAAGGGAGAACAAAGACGAAGATTCAGTGAAATGTACGCAGACCAAGTCAGGGATAAAAGACTTACGGTCTGTTGTCCACCCACAGCTTCCCTCACATTGAACAATTTCCTCGAAATCTGTGCGACGACGCGATCTGTGCCTGCGAGGGTTATTATGGCGGATCTGTCGTGTCAAGGGGAGAAGAGAGGTTAGTGATAAAGTCGTTTGAGAGCCGAAGGAGGAAGTGTATGGACGGAGACCGTAGTGACGCGACGGGATGCACGAAACAAAGAGGATAGAGGCAGTCGTTGGAATGGTAAAATTATAACGAAGAGTGAGGGGTTCGGGTGAGAAAGGGGACGGAAGAGAAGACTAACCGATCAAACCAATCACCCTTGCATTCAAGCTCTATGTGCTCGTGAGATGAGGAGGCAAAGTTATGGAAGGATGCTACCATGCGCGATGTTCCGACTGTGCACAAGAAGAAGATTAATTTAGTGACCGACAAAAGGTTGTGATAGGAGGCGCAGAAAGAGGAAGGGGGGCTGAAAATGAAGACTCACTCGAGAACCTCTTCTTGACCGTGCACAGATCGGTCCCATCCATTGCCTCGATCAGCTGCGTCTTGTGGAACGCAATGACCTTATTCCTCAACGTGAACAATGGCGTCCCTCTCGCATCCTTGAACTCTATTACACAGCGTCACTATCAGAATCACCATAAGTCTACACGATGAAGAAAAGATTACACACCCTTACGATCCCTCCAGCTGAATGCTTGTCCGTGGCACCTGACGATATCGTGCCCTGCAGAGTTTTTGATACTGAAATCGTCGCCGCTGAAACTCCATATCTTCTCTTTCATGATGAGCGTCTCAACATGAGGAGCGCAAAAGGCGGGGTTGAGACCTATTGGTGGGTTGAATGGCTGAAAGTTGACGTTGTGATGCGAGGATTGACCAAAAAGACCCATTGTGTATAGAGTTGACGGTAGGAGTGGTCGCAACAGGTGTGGAGGGGAAATGTATGACTAGAGGTAGATTGGTGCGATACGTTGGATATATACCTTCGATTGTGCTAGGCAGTGCACTCACTAGCACTTGTGAATGCAAATTGTGTAAGACGTGGAGTAGCACTGCCAATCGCAGTAGCAATCAAAGATGGGGATGAGCCGGGTGTCTTGGCAGCTCCTATACTGGAACAAAAGTCATCGAGTATGTACTCACGACAGACGCTTCGATAATAGTCAGTTTATTGGTTGAATGAATCTTTATGTGTAAATTCTGAGCCATGTTAACAACAAAAATCCAGATCTCGTCTCGTCTACGACTACGAGTAGAAGGGTCTCGAAGACCTTATGGATATTGGAAAGACATCCACTGCACTTTGACCGCTGCACTAAGTACAAGGGTGTAACCCGGATTCACCGCATCTAAGGATATTTGATCCCAACAATCTGTTAGCCTTTATGCGTCAATGTACGAAGCAGATGCGAGGACATTGAGGTCTACGAAGGCGGTGATGGTTGTGGTCTTTGTGGCAGTGAACGTTGAGTGAACGAGACCAGTTGTACTGCACCGCCCGGCATGGCTCGGGCCGTCAAATGTCGGACAACGGCCGGAGTGGCCCCGCTGCCACAGCCCCGACACAGCTCTGGAAAGCGTGGCTCTACTGCCAAAGGTCGGACAACAGAAATAGACAGCCATAGCTTGGAAATGGCTTGTAAGGAGTGGCGAGGGGCACACGGCGCTAAACAGACCCCGACTCCTACAAGAGTGGCTTGAAAAGCCGCACGGCGAAGTCGACGAAGGCTGTGGCACGCAGCTTGCGCAACTTGACCGCTACTTAGTCGACGGTCAGACACAAAGCGAAGGCGAACACGCGTACGGAGCAAAGCTGTAGCAAAAACAAGGAAACCCATAATCATAGACCTACGAGGCCGACCTCGCTCAGCTCAAGAAGTAACATCTGAGATCTTCTTCGGGTTCCATTCTGGCCAAACTCTGATGGACTCGGAGACCTGCTCAGGCGTCCCTACAATGCCTACTCCCAACGCCCACAGGCATTGCCACATACTCCCAATATCCTTTGGATTATTCTTCATCGTCTTCTGAAGCTCGGGAATAGACCGATAGGTGACTTCAACTTTATTCCCTGTTCTGGCCTCGTAGGCCTTGTAGATTTCATTCAGTGACTATGTACAGCACAGAAATAAGGTGAGCAAGTGAGAAACAAGAGAGAGTTCATGGCTGCTTACGGCGCGTTCGCCTTCGATGTGAAACGCGCGCCATTCCAGCTCGGAAGGCGGCATGGTAGTGAGGACGTGTACCAGGAAGGAAGCCACGTCTGACATCGAGGTCCAAGAGATGGGAGTGTTTCCGTCTCCGCCTGCGATACCTTTACCGTTGGCGAGGTCAATACCCATGAAGCTAATCAATATTCGACAACAATAGCATGAGTAACCAAACCACCGGATGATATGAAGCGAGTATGACTGACGGGGTCAGACCTGTGTCCATCAGCACACCGCTGAAGATCAGGGTGTACGGAAGGTCAATCTCCTTCAACTTCTCCCGAAAGGCAACTTTGTAGGCAAGAGTTCCTTCTTGTGGGTTCCCTGTTGAGTTGCCGAACTCGGAGGGGACGAAGAGTTTCACGCCTGCAGCTTTAGATGCCTCGGCAAGGGCCTGCTGAGATGCAAGGGCGACACGGCCAAATGTTGATATGACAACATCGACGCCATGTAGAGCGTTCGAAAGAGAGGACGGGTCGTCGTAGTCGACCGCGGCTATAGTTGCGCCTTTGCTCGCTAACCCATCGATCTTGACATTCTTGGACGACTGAGATGTAAACAAAAGATAGTTTTTATCAGTGTTCTTGATAACGGGCAAGGGGTATGTTGGTAGCTCACCGAACGGGTGAGGATCGTAACGTCCTTGATCGTACCGGATGCCTTCGCTTGAAGGAATGCATTGGCGACGAACGTTCCGACCAAGCCAGCTCCTGCGATCGCGAAGGATGAATATGCGGACATATTCGGATAGCAAAGATGTGCAAGTAGGAGGCTGAGTGCAGTTGTAGAGCCATAAATACCTTTCAGGCCTGACTGATATAACAATGCATGCCGATCATAAGATCAAGTGCTTTCAAAGCCTGTTTCAAGTAACGTGCGAACTCGTAGAATCGCAAGGTCACTGTACTGATAAATGGAAGTTGTGTCTGGCAGAGCCTGTCAATAACCCTTAGTTCCGACGGAGAAGATGTGGGTCTTCTACAACTGAGATGAGCGAGCTTTATAATGTGTGCAGTCAATCCTGAGTCATGTGTCAGACTGAGTTGATAGGGTGAGAATCTCAGAGGAGTGGGCGGAGAACTTTTGCGATGGTGCGACAGACACAAATAGGTGACACCAACGTTCAAGACTTGGTTCACGTAGAGCGGCGCAGTACGGTGTGCATGAGCCAGCCCCGATCTAGATTGTCCCGAACCAAGAGGACATTGGAACAGTAGGTGCATCTCCACCGTATACAAAGAACAGACCTGTATGAGCCATGCTGCATTCCTGTATTAAGATCTAGGTCAACAGTGATCAAAACCGAAAGACGGCGGGCTCGATTCACGCCGAGACCGTACGTACCTACAACTTCTTCCAATCAAAATTCTGTTCAAACGCATACGCAAACTTATACATCGTGAGCTCGTCCCAAAACTTCCCCACCAACTGCGCCGCCGCCGGCAGCTTCACGTCCTCGTCCCCGTCCAACGAAGGCAAAAATCCCACCGGCATACTGAGCGCAGGGTGTCCTGTGATATCGAAGGTACAAGTGTTCCCAGTGATAGAGTACGCCTTCGCGCCAGCCTCGATGCTGTCTGAAGGTAGTTTGCGAGCCACGCTTTGGACCGTCGGAAGGAGAAGGGCATCGACAGTGGAGAGGGCACGGTTGTATGCCCCTCGAACGGCGAGAGCGAGGTTCGTCGCCTTTCCAAGGATGGTCGGATGAGATTCCCATAGATACTTTCCGCTGAGGTAGAAGCCCTTCGCTCGAGTAGAAAGCTATCGGCGAGGATACGAGACGCCGTCAGCGGGACGGAACCGAACGCGATAAGCCCCTGTGGCGCGCCACACACTCACCTGCTCGAACCTTTCCGGCGAATCCCACCCTTGCATCTTCTCCTGCAGATCAGTCAACTGCAGCCCGACCCTCCCGTTCGTACTTCCTTCGAACACCTCCTTTGCACACCCCATATGCGAAATAATATGCCATACCGCAGACCCCAGCACGCCATGCTCTGGCACACTAACATCGACTATTTCCGCCCCGAGCTCTTCGAACCTCTTTGCTGTGTCTTTGACGGCTGAGACCATGGCCGGATCGATACCAGGAACTTCGAGCCCTTCTTTGAGGAGGCCAAGTTTCATGCCGGTGAGAGGTTTGGGGTTGGAAGGCGACACTTTGGCAGAGAACGAGAGAAGGGAGGTATGGTAGGATGGGAGCAAGGAGGTCGGTGGACAGTTGACTTGACGATCGTCGATACCATCTGTGCCAGCAGTTACTTGAAGTAGGAGTGCGTTATCGAGCGCCGTCCTCGTCATCGGTCCTGGACAAGGACATAAGCTAGAGACCTCGACTAGAACCGGTAAAGTATGAACGAACCTGTGTGGTCTACCGAAGGATCCAATGCTGCGATCTGCAAAATTATCGAGTCAGCCCTTGAGTGTTGGAAAAGCCCAAAGCTCGACTTACTCCAGTGTAGGGAACGAGTCCTCGTGTTGGCCTTCAGGATTATAAAATTAGCTCGGGAGCCCAAAAGCAGACAACTGCCTGACTCACTTCAGACCATAAACTCCACACCAAGCCGCAGGCAACCTGATACTTCCACCTTGATCTCCCCCCATCCCCATCTCCACCTCGCCACACCCAATCAGACTCCCACACCCAGAACTCGATCCCCCAGCATTATATCCCTTCGCCCAAGGATTATCCACCGGGCCTGTCGCCGCTGTCGCCGAAACCCCACTCAACGAGAAATTCTCGCATACCGCCTTTCCGACGATAGTTCCTCCAGCTTCGAGGATACGGGTGGCGATGGTGGCGTCGGTCTTCGGAATCCAATCCGTGAAGTTTGCGGTGCCCATGAGGCAAGGAACGGCGGCGAGGGTGATGTTGTCTTTCAAGATAATGGTGCGGCCTGAGAGAAGGCCGTTGGCGATGGGCGGGTTGGCGACGACGGTGCATTTGTGGGCCCAGGCATTGTTGGTATTCTCGGAGGGTGGCGGACGGGTGATAGGGCCTCGAGGGAAGCGTTCAAAGTCCACTGGAGGAAAGTATTCTGCAGTTTGTCTTTCAGTAAAAACACGAACAACTCCAGTAGAAAATGAGAGTCACTTACCTGGAGCTTCTTCGACTGCCTTGACATGCAGTTGGAATGCGTCGAGAACACCTTCGAAGAACTTGTCCTCGCCTGGACGAAATGTCTTCTCGGTATAACGTGACAAGAACTCAGCAGTAGAGATGCTCATGGTGGCCTAGTGAAAGATATAAACCAGCGGCAGCGAAAGGGGAAAAGGTCGAAGGTTATCTTAAGACAAGGATGTCGCATTTATATGGCGGGTCGCCGCCGGTCAAGCGAGGGTGTGAGCGTCGGAAAGGTCATTCGTCGTCGATAACCGATAACACGACCTCTACTCATGAGTAGTATCAGATCCATCGGACGCTATGGTTCTGCTCCGTCCCGTAAGACTTATTCCAAGATAGTTCATTCGGCTTCTGTAGAAAAGAAGCTCATACGTCGCAGTGTATGTCGAGCTCAAATGAGAAGCTGAGATGCGTTACAATCACCAATCGTGAGTGGCCGCTGAGAACGATGACGACATCGCCATTTATATGGATGCAGCTGAGAGGGTTTGAAGACAAACGGGGAGACACTCTGAGAGAATCCAGCAGGACCAATACTCGCGACCACCCCAGACGGTGGTGTTCTGCGGTCTCTCACGAGGATCGAGCAGACATAGAGGCGAACGGAGAGGCAATAAATACTCCATTCGTAACCATCCCATACGAGTAGAAAGGTAATAACTTAACCAAGAATCATATGGAGCCCCAGAGGTACCTCCAGAATCCAAAACAAATGTTAGCAATTAAACCAACGACCAAACCCATTTGCATCCGCCGTCTAATAAAGTAAAGCCCGATGTCAGGACAGCCACACATTTGTCAAGATAGAAAGTAGAAGATCAGCGTACGAAAACACAACGCTTCCCATCCCCTCCACTGCTTCCCCGTTGTTCCAAAACACGGCCGTAGTTTTGGACTCCCGGAAGAAGAATAGGGGCATGAGTGGAAAGAAGAATCCGACGAGAATCCCATGTAGCATAGCGGAGCTGGCGCTAGCACCTGATGAGCTCTGGGATATAGATGCTGTGGCCGGATTGTCCATGGAATCTATCCACTGCTCTTCGAGAGCGCGAGCATGTTCTTCGTCTGTGGTAATTCAATGAGCATGGCCAGAGGTGAAGGTGTGCAGTTGAGTAATTATAGTGGGTACACTTACACGCTTCTTCATTCTCGAACTCTTCTGTCGTTGAGAGGTAATCTGTCGAGGTTCGAGAGTGGAATTGGCGCCTGAAATTCGCGATGTCCAATTCTGAGAAGCCTGCAGAAGCTAAACGGTCAAACCCTCTGAGCGGTTTTAGCTGTGCCTCCTGCATAAAGCAAACGTAGCCAGGTCAGAATAAGATGCAGCATCCGCACGCAATCTTAGTTATGATAAATAATCGATGAGGATGTGTCCAGAGGTCGGCAGCCTCTCCATCATTTAGATGACGGATGACACGTCGTTCGCGAACAAGAACGCACCTGCTGTTTCAACTCATCCTCCGTCTCTCCTTCCTCCATCTTCGGCCCAACAGAGCAGTGTAACCATGCTATACTACTCGCTGCCGCCTTCGTCGCATCTCCATCTCCATTTCCATCTCCTTGGCCGTTTTCTGCCCCACCACCGCCCCCATCCAGCCTCGTCCCTTCCCTTACTCCAGACCCTCCCAGCACTTCCAGGTCTTCGTCCCCGGCACTCACTCGTGCAGCATTAGCTCTCCGTTGTCGTTCTTCAAGAGAAGCGAGCCATGAGTACAAGAAAGTCCCGTCCGTGAGTAGTCGTCCGGATTGAATGAGGCGCAAGCGCCGGTCTTTGAGTTGCGGGCGAGCTAAGCGAATCTGCACACGCCAACGATTTGAGTACGTTTGTCTAGAGTGAAGTGGTATTTCGGAGAATAAAGAAAGGGCGCACGTTGTTCTTGACGTCTCGTACAGAGTCCTTCTTCGCGACTCGAATGGTGAGGTCTGGGACACCTTCCGTGAACCGAACCATGAGGTCGCGTGAAGGCGGCTCTTCGACGGGCTCGACGGCGCGCTGCTTTCCCTTCGCCTTGTCGCTGAGACCTTTAGACATATTGAGAATGCTATATATTCTGCAAGACTAATGAGAAACGAGGATGAACATAAGGAATTCCAAATAGCGTTGAGTAAGGAGATGATGGTAGGGGTGAGAGTGGAATGAGGCAAAACGAGTGGCGAGCCGAACGACGGCGGTTCGTGCGAAATTGGTGCGAAATGTGGCGCTTGTCTACGAACTCCATGAGTTTATCGATGACGGTCAGATTTTTGAAAAGTTCTCGGGCAACGATCATTCGCAAGGGATCCCAATAGAGTAAACATCGAGAATAAGAGATAAGAGAAGTTTATATGTAAAAAGACACATAATGTGGCGCTGCGTATGTGTAGCGACACGGGCAATGTACACGATCCAGGCAAAGTATGAAATGGAAGAGGCTATGAAGTACAAAGTAAAGGCCAAGCCGCAGCAAGTACGCTACTTCTCGGTGCAGATAAAAATCTATAAATCTCTCCCGACTCATCCACTGTGGATTCCCGCCCCCGTGGCCCTCTTCTTATTGGCCATCAGAATCTCCTGCAACTGTTCACGCTGACGCTTGTTGTCCACCGTTTCTTCACTTATCCACAGTCGCTCAAGGCGATCTTTGGATGGCTGGTCTTCCCCCCAATCACTATCTGGCATATCTAGGAATCTCTTGAATATCGCGATGACCTCGTCTGAAGTGCTGAGCGTCGCTCTCGCTCGTTTTTGGTCATCGTTGTAGAGCTCCCATTGCTTCTGCACGCCTTCCTTATCCGCATGATCCACAGTATCTAGTTGCTCAGGACGACTAGTGTAGAGCTTGGCGAATACTGTCCGAAGCTTGTTAATGAGGCGGGCAAGGGCGACGGGAAAGGACGCCGTGATGACCTCGGGCGGTAGGGTCTTGCTGCTGAGGAATGACTCTTTGCCTTTGCCACCGGAATGGACACCTCGAGTGACACGAAATTTGTCAAAGAGCTCTTCCATCTCCGTAGCGAGGTCTTCATCGCTCAGGGAGCTTTTTTGATACCGGAAAGCTACATAGAGTAGGACGTAGAGACTTGATTCGAGGTCGTCAGCACGCTCGTGATCCTTAGCAGGATCCTTAAGAAGAAGACCAGATATAAACTGCCAGGCTCCCTACATAACTGAAGTTGAATACGGGATGCGAGACTTGAATAGAGGAGTAAAGAATGGACATACCGATCGGCATAAACGTCGACGATGGAGAGGAGTAAGGGCCGGAAACCAGTATTCGTCGTCAAAGTGTCGTACTTTGGAGGAAGAGGAGCGAGATGCGCGCGTCGGCGCGAGGTCACCTGCAGAGGAAGCCGAGGACGATGAACCGGGTTTGAGATATTTCCTGATAGCCACTTCGTCTTGCTCGTCTTCGAGGGTGTTTCCGGGTCTCGGCACCTGCCTGGCAAGATCCCAGTCGATCAACAAGCCGTGGCCATCTTCGCCGATGAGAATATTCCCAGGACTGATGTCACGGTGAAGGATTCCAAATTGGTCCAGAGCTACCCGGTGGACTACAGATATTCAAGTCAGTGTCAGCGGAAACGTTGATGGAAAGGCAAATATAAACAATGACAGACCTCGCAGTGCTTCGTAGATAGCTTGACAGACCTCCTTGATATGCCTGAACTCCCACAGATTATGGCCGATCTCGCGGAACACCAGGCGGTAATGCTGATGGCGTTGCAGTCCCTCCGTTCGGAAGCACCACCACTCGTCCTTATAGTCTTGCGTAATGGTAGCTTGCCCAGGGACGTCGCCGTCGCACAATAACGTGGGTACGAAGGGCTCCACCTCATACGCTTTGAGCCTCTCTTTTAGCCGTCGGTAAGTATCACCTTCGCGCTCGAACTCGGGCGTGTCGATACGCCAAGTGTCCTTGAGGTATACCAGACGCTTTTCGGTGACACCGTACGCAAAGAAGCCGCGAGTACCGCGGCCGAGGGGAGAGCGAACGGACCAACGAGGATTGCCGGCGATGTAGATGCGTGTTTCGCGTAATGTGGGATCTCGAACCTCGAACTGGCGGAGGCTCTGCTTCGAGTGTGGCGGGATACCGAACTTTTGAGTAAGAAGCTCCCAAGCCGCATCCTTGTGTGCTTTTGTGGCTGGGGATATCGTCGGGTCTATACCGCGCTCGCTGTCCGAAAGACCGTCAAAAAGCCAAAGGAATTTACCGAACTTCTCAGGGTGGTCCAGGACGTCGATCCGCTCGGTGACGATGACGCCGACCTGGTCCCATCGGAGGACGCGCACGTATCGGTTTCCTAGAATGAGAAGAGCGAAGCAGTGGGTGCGGTCTTGGCATTCGCGCATGGCAACACAGTACGAAATGACCTGGCCGTATGTCTTCATTGCCTCGTCGGTGCATCTGTAAAATGTCTGCTCCTTTCGATCCTTATCCTTCCCGCCGACCGGTGTGTCACGAAACGGGTCCTGTTGCTTTTCCTTACGCTCTGCGGGGAGGATATTCTTACTCCAGTTGCAGTAATTAGGTGTGGTGCCCTTCTTCGCGTATACAGAGATGTCGACCTTTCTTGCAGGTCTATATTTCGGGTCAGGACGAGTCGTCGTGTTGACGAATTCCAGATTCTGGCAGAGTCCTGAGTCCTTTACGGCCGTGATCTACATAAAATTCCCCCAACAGCGCACGATTCAATTTGAAGTCAAACAAAGATCATGGTGAAAGAACATACGAACTGATCCTCCGTGTAACCTATGTTCCGGAGCTCTTCCGACTTGGTACGAAACCATTTCTCTCCCGGGACACGCTTATGGGCCGGCATGTAGCGGGCGAGAAAGTCGTCGAAAGGCATAGGGCCTACTGTAACATCCTTCATCTCGTTGGCCATCTCGCGATATTCTGTGTCGCGTGCTACAAGAGCAGGGCTGGCCGCGAAAGGCTGAGCGCTTGACTTAGTACGGCGGCGAGGAGTGGTCTTGCAGCCGCTGTCCCCGGGAAGGACTGTCGTAGAGCTGCCAGCAGCATTGGAAGACGCCATATTGTTGAGCCAGGGTACGTTGATACCACAGAGAAAGTGGAAGAATCCCAGAGCAAGACGAGCAGATAGAAGAAGAAGGGCGAGGGCGCACAGGGGGTACGCCCAAAGGGGCCAGGGCAAAGAGGTGTAAAGAGACATACCAGCGAAAGTGCGGGAATTTGTATTACGAAGACAAAAAGCAACTCGCGTGCCTGTGTCACTGTGTCTTGTGTCTGCGCTTGGACCCGGATGTTGACAAACGAAGGTGTTCGGCAATTGGCGGCCGCGCGTTCAATTGAACATCGATGGGTTCGGCAAATGCCGATGCCTGGTTTGGCGAAGCCATTGTACGCTCTTATTTGGGAGTTCGTGTATGATCCCTTGGCTTTAATGATCTTTGAGTGAACTCAGGGGCTTGTGGTGCAATCGGATATGGTTACAACGCGCACAGGCTCTCTCATTGACGCGACCGCTCCAAACGGTCCCCCAATAGCAGTGCCACAGTTTGCGGTGGAACCGTGATTTTCCCCCCTGAAGTAGCCTTAAAGTACTAAGCACTGTAGGCAGACGTAGCAGATAACACGGTGAGCGGCCCGAAAGTATGAAAAGAAGATATCTATGAAAACAAAATCTAGGGCGGGTCGTATAGTATAGGAGCACCCAGGTCAAGCGTCTGAAGCTACTTCGTAGTCGACCAGTTCGAGCGGTGTCCTCAGCACTAGCTGTTCGTGCGAGGTTGAGAAGAACACGAAATCTTTCCGATGAACCGGTTCCGCGATTTCGTGCCTATTCGGAGCCTATAATCAATACGACGACATGATGGTGGACTGGTTCGTGAAACGTACGTCTCCATAATATGCTCTATCACTCCATCATATGTCCAGCCGTCGTCGACACCGATACCTGTCAGCGTCTCCGAATCCGGTAAGGTAGATGCCGATGCGTTGTCACAGTGTTGGCAATACCACGCAGGTGTGTGAACGAACTCGGAAGACGCAATCGTCCTTTCCCTAGCCTTGACAGCATTCGCTTCTGCCGAGTCAAGTAGGCGCCAGCTAGGGATAGGTGACCCGTTCGACAACGAATGTGTGTGCATTGATACATCGTGTTCAACCTTATCAGGGGGAAAAACACTGTCAGTTGAGAGTATAACAATTGGGTATCGGCCGTAAAGCGACATACGGCAGTCCTCCACGTATGTACCTTCGCTCCTTCCCAACTTCCCCCGTTAACGCGATGGCAATTCAAGCAGAGGAATCGATGATCCTTTTCATCCATTTTTTCCGCAGTTATCCCCCGGTCCTCTTTTACTAGCCTGATGATTTCCTCCGCGGATTTAGACCCCCACTGGCAAAAGTAAGGGTGTTCGGAAGCCGTTTTGTTTCGAAGGCAGACGTCCCGGGAGATGAGTATCGGACCGTCATGACGGTCCGACCAGAAAACCGATATAGCGAGATCGAGGGCGCCCATGTTGAGAGTGAGTTTGCGGCTCACTGCGCCGTCATTGCTGTATTCCCGAAGGACGTCGCATACATCGGGCTGCATCACCAGGTTTTGATGGGCCGTCGGGAGAAAAATGCCATCGTCACAATGGTATGTTGTGACCCACTGTTTCAGTTTCTCGAGGATCGGTGGTATGAGCTCCTCGATGCTCATCTTCTGAATTGGAATCTTGGGAGGAGGTTTATAGAAGTGCCTGTTAGGGAAATGTTCGGGGGAGGGAAGGCAGCACCAGTCCGATGGACGGATCCTCTGTCGGCACAAGCAGTGATATCCGATTCTGGCGTTTTTCCAGATCTGAGCTTGAGCCACTTCTCGTTCCTTCCGAACGTTGTGAAGGCGAAAGCAAATCTTCGGGCAAATACCGACCCATTCTGGAAGAAGTAAAAGAACCACTTTGTTTGTGCGATGATAAAGCGTAGATTCAGATACCGCTTACCTTCCTCCGACAGAGGTTTTATTGATTTGACGCACTCAATGCTTAGAAGAAGCTCATTGGTGATAAATTCACGATCGGGGTGGCGTTCTTGTATGAAGCGAACGCGGATGCTGCACAAAGATGAGTGTCACAAAGAGACTCGCACATCGATAGCTGAAAGGATACTCACGCTCTGAGTCTGGCAGCCTGAAGCTTGCGGCATTTGATGACCCACGCTCTCATGCGATCATCCAGCTTCACACAAAACAGTCAGCACCCCGACCTTCGCAATGACAAGAAAGGGGAAAACATTAGAAAGGAGGAGGACTTACTTCGTTCAAGGCTTCAACGGCCTTTTTCCTTTCACTGACAAATTTCTGTAATGCACGCTTGGATCCTCTCTTCCCCCTTATGACAGCTTGTGTATATTTTGAGAGGAGGGCGATAGTCCCATCTAGATCTTTGCGCTGGTATTGGACTCCGTACCCCGATGCTGTCAGAGGAGGAAGACATCTTCAGTTACGAACGAGACTGCAACAATAATTGGAGCGCACTGGGTTCCCCGCAACAGGCGACTAATTGCCATACAGTATCTTCGGTGCGACTTTTCTTCAACCCATAATCATTCTGCGAGGTGAGGCTAAATCACGAAGCAGTGCAGAGATGAGCGCGTATCCAGGAAGACGAGGGGGAAGACTAACCATGTGCGCTGGCATTCGTCACAGAAGCGAGAAAGAAGCGACCAACAAGGCTCTTTAGGGGTGGACTGGACACATTTCTTGTAATGGAAGAACAGTCAGCGGTCAATATCAGATTCATCAAACAGCGAAATGGAGCTCACAGAACAAAACTGATCGTATATCAATGCAGCTAGCATTGGCTCTGCAACGACGGTGGGTGGGTCTGGGATGGGTAAGAATATTGTCTGCCTACTACTCTTCCAAACGGTTATGCTTGAACGCGACATGAGAATCTCGCGCAAGCTTTTAGAGGTGCGAGCAAGGCTTAATAGTCCATTCGGCGATCCGTATCTACAAATCTATCATATTGGCCGAATGTCGATGCGATATATATAAGCGGCCATGATCAAGAGATAATGGAAGAGCGTACCTCGAAAACTATGTCAGCCGGCATATTTGACAGGTTTGCCTTGATGATCTCTGGGGCTTGCACGTCTATTTCGTCTCCTTCTTCATCATGAGCGATGTCTACGGTCGTACACGTCGTAGAATTTGCGAGACTTCGGTGCTTGAGAGGACGTTCTCCTGGAGCGAAAAGCCACGGCATTAGTGTCTTCGGTCATAAATGAGATCGCATACGGAGACGAAACGCACCAGAAGTTGAACGGCCTCTTTTTCTCCTGTTACGAATATTGGACGCGTGAACGGCATCGAGAGCAGTGCTGGAGATCGTGTCTGAGTTACTCGAGCTACTCGGACTGGCACGAGTGCGTGTGCTAATGTCGCTGTTTGTGTCCGGATCGGGACGACGGGACATGGTCGAACGAGTTTTTATTCCAGACATAGAGAGGGATTGGTTGTGTGAGAGTTGGGGAGATATAATTTCGATGCGAGGTGGTGGTTGAAAGCAAGATCGTAGTGAGGGCCAAAGCAAGTTGAAGCACGACGCGCCAAACAATGTGTCAACAAAGACCCTGACACGGGGGCGTTGGGTGGCGTCGGTGTCTGTGGCCCAGTGCCCATTACAAGTTGACAGCTGTTGACAGCGTGACCTATAGCTCAAAGTATGGCTGTCTTCGAGTCGTTCCGACGATTCTGAGGATGGAATATATATATGATAACATACGGATGCCATCTTTGAGTCACTACTCATGGCCTGCGGCCTTGTTGTGTCCTCAGCTTACCATTCACCAGCGCAGTACCTCGTCGAGTCTGAATCTACGAACACAGGTCATATCCCAACTGAATGATGCGATACCGCATAGTGTGTCTCGCCTTGACCCCGACACCATCAGCCTGTATGAACTGACGAAAGTATGAGAGTCGGAAGGATAGAGGATAGAGTTATGACAGAGACAGCAGCCTGTCGGATAGTGGGGCGGTACCAGTATAAGATAGAATATAAGACGTACGAAGAACATGACAGCAACTCTAAATTCATCGACTGCCATATACCTCGCGAATACTCGTATCCCCGTCAGCGCCGCTGAAGTAAAAATGTCAATGACGTGAGCTCACCTTCTACTTTCATCATCTTCTCATACTCTTATGACATCCTACAGTATTGCCCGATAAATTGCATATATAATCATCGCCTCCTCGACTACAGAGATACATATCACGAAGCCTAACAAGACTGCAGAGCTATGGAGTCAGCGTTCTGAGCCACAGCTCCAGTCGGATGAGCTGAGTGCAGCCCACGATCTAAACATAAAAGAACTCATCACATCCGGCTTGAATTGACGGATATCAAGTCCAAACTCAACAAAGCCAGTTTCTCGGTAGACATTCAAGTGGCGAGGATTCGACTCCATCCACTACAGTTGATATGGACGCACAGAGTCACTGGAGAGTCTTTTCGAAATGCAATGCCACGATCGGCTACGTACTAGGCTAGTGCCTCCAATTCTAAATCCTCATCCTCATCCATCTTGCCGTAGTACGCACTAGCCCCTGCGGACGCTCGACCCAAGCCCAGAGCCTAGAGAGAGAAGGGGAAGTCGCTTCAAAGACATGGCAAGTGACGCCAATGTGAGAGCAGGAATGGAAGACGAGGTCGGCTTGCCAGATCGTAGGGATTATCATGGTCGAGCCGTACATAAGTACTCGAATGCAACTCGAATGAGAGCTTGTACTAACTTCGAATTCAGAATTTTCACTCGCAGACGCGAGCAACCATGTGCAAACATGTGCAACCTGATCTCGACGCCACATGCGGTTGTGAGTGACCAAAGCACACCGCTACAAGTGCAGACCCACCACCACACCTACAGTTCTCAGCTTTTTCTCAGCTTGTAACTTATCCTCATGACATTCACCAATTCGAAAGACACAATTCCTGACTCAACGAAACGCTTCCCAGATGAACAGGACGAACAGCCAACTGCAGGTCCTAGCCTGCCACCCCCACCAACATTCGAAGAAAGCGCGAAGGACGACGTGATACTCAACTTCAGTGACGATCCAGATGCATACGTACCAGCTGGAGGTGAAGAGCCTCCGCCGTCCTTCGCACCTTACAACGCTGAGTTCTTCGTCGCGAGCGATGGGTCAATTGTCTCGCATGATCCTCATTTGAACGACGACGGTGCGTATCACGCTTGCTTTCTCATCACAAGAAGTATATTGAATGGAACTACTTAGTGTAGGTGAAGCCCTATATCGCTTCCTTCTCTCCCAACTGTCTACACCACCCTCCTACCTCTTACATTGCAAAGCCACACATACCGAACACCGCACCCGCTTCGTCCACGAGTCCGACCCTTCGAATCCCAATTCATCGCAGACGAAGACCGAATCCTACACCGAAGAAGTCACAGATTTCGACTTTTACATCGACGCGACTCCAGCTCTCGTTCCGAATTCGGTCGTACAATGGACGGTAGGAGATGAAGTGCCAGCCTATCGAGGTACGATGGTGAAGGAGGTTATTGTAGGCGGGGCTCGGAGGAGGGCCACGAGGGTAGAGATTAAGAGGACGAAGGAGTGGGACAAGGAGAGGATTGCGATGGGATTGCCGCCGTGGGTCGCACCATGGCCAGAAGAACATGGGACGAATGGATCTGGAGAAGAGGAGCAGAGCGCGTTGTTGGGGGAGAGGGGACGGGCGCGGGATGTGCTTAATTCGTCGTGGACGCTTCGACAATGGGGGGACGACTATTGCTCTAGTCCGAAATATCTCAAGGAGTTCACATACGAGAAGGTAACGTCCCTCCCTATTCTTCTTCGTCGCTGCCGTTTTGTTCAATATTTCCTTTGGATAACTACATAGGTCGTCTACGGCTGGAACACCGACATCCTCACCCGCGCCATCCGTTTCGCCATCCTCTCCATCAGACCCCACTACACCCCCTCCCCACTCTCCAATTCCCGGCTCACAATCTCCTTCCTAACCAGCAACTCCCGCATCTCCATCCGCCCCTCCACATCCCTCTCCCGTGCCCTCTCCAACCCCTGCCTCAAATTCCTCCTTATAATAACGCTCATATACCCCTTCATCTACCTCTTCAAACTGTTTCACGAAAGTGGAGGCGGAAAGTGGGAGGTCGGAGGGGCGGCGTATGCGCTTAAGCGATGGACTTCTGTGCCTGCACCGGAAGGAGAGGGGGGAGATGGGAGCAGGAGGGTTATGCAGGGGACGAGGGAGGGCGAGTGGTTTGAGAGATGGGAGGGGACGATTAGGAGGGCGGTGGCGGAGGGTAGGATCGATAGAGTCCCGGTTCAAGAGCCGAATGCTGCTGATGCGACGACAGGATTCACGAGGCGGCTGGTATGATTGACCCGGACGCTCTTCGGTTTTCTTTCTTTCTTTGACAGAGGTGGCGAGGCCCGTGTTGTAAGTTATGATGTACAATAGTTCGCGAACATTTTGTTCGAAGTACGATGTCTGTACCAACACTTGAGGACCTAATGCATCGCCTGAGACCACCATTGAAAGGTTTCGGACAAAGAGGTCCAAGCGGAAAAATACAACGAACTGCCATTCGTAAGATACAGAGGAAGAGGCGGAGGCGGAGGCGGAGGAGGAGGAGGAGGAGGAAGAAACGGAGGCGGAGGAGGCTGAGGCTGTGGAGGGCGACGGGGCTGGTTGTGCCCATTGTCGGGAACGCGAAGAAGACGAAGGGCGCTGAGGAGAGGCAGACCAGGTCGATCTCTGGTAAGAGCGTCACATCTTTCATCCTTCTCATCGTAGCGGATTGCTGATGTCCAGCCCGAACCCAGCCTACAAAGCTTTTTTCGCCGCTACTCGCCTATGTACTACATACAAACAATGACCATCGCGATCTTCCGTCAAAGTCACTCACAATAGTACTGAACGTACACAAATTCCTACAATACGTACGCACATATTTCGCATGAGTTCGCCGCAGTTCTACATATGGACAGTCAAGCAGCCATGTCCGGCTGCATCCACGATACCATTGCCTGCACAGATGTAAATGCTGGGGCGGAATCGCGAAAAAGAATCCATCCGTGTCCCGCCTCCGAGCACTCAAGCCTTGGCAGCAGCATCCGACTCCGGGATATACGAAACTGTGGGTATCCCAGGCTCTACTGTCCCACAGTATGGCATGTAGACTACGTCATTCTGCGAAGGATCAGGAATACCATGCCTAAGCAAGTATCGAAGCATTAGTTTAGTAGAACGAGAGCTGAGGAAGAATCGTGCCCTCACTCAGATCTAACATGCTCCACGGCGCTCTGTCTATTCCACGATGTGTTGATATATTCTTGTATGTTCAATTCCCCAGGCGAGTGACGATACAAGATCGGTTTGCGCAATACACAGTGCTGGCAGTGCCAGTAACACTCATTAGCGTGGGGTGCGTTTGCGATCGATCCTTCCCGTTCCTTGATCCCAATGGCTTCCGTGGGCGGGACCAGCTTCCATGCGGGAACTGCATGCGTAGACTTTGGGGCTCTCAGTTGGTGTCCGACCTGGGCAGAGTGAAGGACATCAATCAAGTGACGAGATGGCTACGTTCGAGATGGGTATCACACGTACCGCGGACCTCCAGGTCTCTGCTTTCGTATCGCCCGCGCCGCAACAGCTGAGACAAAAGAATCTATGGTTGACTGCATCGAAATCGACTGCAGTCGTCGTCTTCGGGTCTAATCCAGCCAGTTCCAGCATCTGCAGCACGGCTCCTGATCCAAGAGATGAAAACTCGAGGGGCAAGGGGCCCTTCCACGCATTACACATATCTCTCGCCACCAAGACCTTATGGATTTGGAAGATAGCCAGGGCAAGCTCCAATGGCCCCAGGAAAGGACGCAGCTCGCCGTTAGATCGACCTTGACGAACGTCATCGACGGAGGAAGAGGTGAGGGTTGTGGGGATCATGGAAGCAGTGGGGGGCAAAGCGTCGCGATATTCCTCTGGCAACAGGGCGATATGGGCATCCCTCTTCTCTCGAATCCATGCTTCGACGGAGGACGGAAGGTTCGTCAGCGGAAGGTCAAAATCGGCGTCCAGGAGCTCAGTTTCTAAGTTTTGTTCGATGATCTCTGCGCACCAAGGAAGACGACAGGCTTGTTCCGGAGTGGGCAGGTAGAGCCACTCTGATGGAAGGATACGACTGCGATAGTCAGCATAGAGACATATGGCCTTTTTGATGCGAATGAAGCGCGTATGACTGAACCTGGCGTCCAAGCGTGCATCTCGCCGTTTCTGACAATAATCTTCTAGTCCGGGTCTGATCTGTTTCCAGCCTGGTAAACCGGAAATCGTCATGAGCGGTCATCCTCGATCAGATTTACATGTCAAGGAAGAGACGGAAGAAAGAGATGGTTACCGCGCTCTGTGAGTGGCTTAGTCGAATCAACTGCGCCGAGCTCTTCAAACCCATAGGAATCGACATCCTCTCTGTCGTAACCTAAAGCGAGGAGGCGCGTCTGGATCCTAAATATCGTCCGATACGGTCAGATTCCTAGTCCAATACAGAAACAAAAGTTGACTTACGCTTTGAATCGAGCATTTTTAGCTTCATACACTTCATTAATCCGGTAGGTCTCGAAGTCAGAATACCATTGGTCCAAGTCTTTGCAACCCTGTATATCTCGAACGTTAGTCAGGCAAGAGAAGATCAAATAAGCAGACGTTTACCTTCATGAAGAGCAAAGTCGCCTCGGCCGCTTCTGTGTCCAATTTAGTTAACGCAGCCATCGCGCCGACTTTCCACATGTTAACATCTTTGAGAAGTTTTTCGCGGTGTTCCACCATGCTCTCGAGATCGCTTCTCCAAAAATACCTTTTCTTGTTCGGGGGGTGTCCTCGTCCCGATATTCCAACTTTGCGGTAATACACCCGTTAGTGTAATTTATCTTGGATGGAGAAGGTTGACGTACTGTGAGTGTAAGAGAGCAGCTTCAGAACGTCAGGGTCTGTGTCCGGATACTCTTCCTTGAAACGGCCTTCAAAAACGTAGCTAACATAGCGAAGAGGGCAACAACACTCAATATTAGCGACCTATTCATCGATGGTAAAAAAGAAAGCTTTACTTCGATTTCTTGCAGGCTATGCAAAGACGGCGTTTGAAGCACCATTCAACACTGTGAGCGTTTTTGGTGTTGCATTCCTGGCTCATGAGATAGTCGTTACTAAGATGGTCATACACAACATGAAGAGAAGAAACCTACGGTGCAAGCCCGTACAAAAGCTAAAGCTGCCCATTCTGGTTCTGAGAACTCGATTGGAAGATCCCAATGAAGGTTCGCTTGATGTAGAGATCGCCTTGCAAATCTCCACACGCTGATACTGCTACGAGACATCAGGATCTCACGCAGGCCTTTGCTCGTTCGAGCGAGACTGAGGAGATCAGCTGGCGACAAGAGCATGCAGACCTGCGGCCAGAGCATGTTCAGGTCAGTTCGAGTCTGCTCGATATCAAGCATCCATAGAGCGTGCATACCTCGTAGAAGATGTCCAGGGGCATGGTCAGCATATTCTGCAGTTTCCCTCTATTACCACGAAGCTTCGTCTTCGTACCATTCGTAGCTGGCTTCACCGCTGTATCCTTTCTCTTGCGGGTGGCCTTGCTCTTTGAAGAAGGCTCCACTTTATGACGCTTCGCGGGACGTTTGCCTGTAGTGGAACAAAGGCAGACGTTAGCCTGAGCTGCATGCACTTCCTGCACCGCCGGTCCTAGCTAAGGCGAAAACGCACCAGAAGCAGCATAATCGTCCTCATCATCTTGTTCTTCACCGTATTCTCCTTCTTCATCTGAGTCGTCTACAAAACCCTCACTGTCCTTGGACGCTTTGGCTTTGGTGCTAGCCCGCGCTCTCTTGCCAGTGAAGACCTGTGGCCCCTCTAAATTATTCAGGTCGCCATCAGCTTCATCATCATTGTCAGTAGAGCCGACAGGATTACGAGGAGGTGGCAAGTTGCCAGTTCGCCGACGTGTTACCGCAGGCATTATGTAGTAGGAATGAGGACGAGGTGGTTGAGAGCAAGTTAAAAGACACGCTTCCGAGTCCGTTCGACACGCGTGGACAAACAACGCGTAAACAAAGGCGCCACAATTTAGGAGACGTGGCGGGGCATGACTGCGGAAGTGTGGCCCACCACTCTCTTTACAATTTCGTTTTTTGCATCGTCCGAGGTCTCTATGCCACTAGGTCCAGTCGACGCTCACGTAGAGAGCATAGGGTAGCACAGAAATATGATGGATTAGACAGAGGCGTAGTTCGTAAGATGGTGATGGGTTTTTTTTTGGTAAGCAAGAAATATCCAAAAAATCATGAGACGAATTAGAGGCAGAAGATGCGTGGCTAGTACAATAGTGAGGGGAACGAGAAGCGTCCAAGAAACAAAGACGGAGCGTGTGATGTCCAAGCCAAGTAATAGACCGTCATACCAGCAGACGTCATCGGCCACACTCAAGTATTTGGCTGAACATGAATCTCGAAATCCACTGCGATCTTCGGATCTGTGACCTTGTGCCTGTAGACAGAGAAGTAAGAAACAGGTCCTCCACGGCCTCCGGTGGCAGACGCGAACGATTCGATATGAAAGGAGACAACTTACACAGCCTTGATATGGTCCATAACACCACGTTCTACGAAAAGTCTCGGGTTCTTCGAGGGTTGGCAATGCTTGCATGCAAAGTTTTGTCCCTTCTTCGTCTTCGCGGAGACTGTAGGGGGAGGGGACGCCCCGATAATATACGTAACGATGGGCTTTCCGGGGTCGGGACACCCAGGTGGTGGGATATAGACCACATCGGCATCCGAAGGATTAGGGATATTGTGTCTAAACAAGCGTCGTGAAGATGTTAGCATATTAGGTCGATGGGAAGAACGTCGGGTGAACAGAAAACACGCACGTCGCCTGGACGTGACTGATCGCACCCTGCCTGTTCCATGAAACGTCGATGTATTCTTTCGCGTTCAAGGGGTCGTTACGCCACATATAATGATAGCTCTCTTGACGCGGCCCACAATGCTGGCAGTGCCAGTGGTTGTGGCTAGCATGGGGTGCGCTAGAGAGAAGTCGCTCTCGCATTCTGATGCTGACAGCTTCCGTGGGCTGAACCAGCTGCCACGCAGGAACCACATGCGTCGTCTCTGGAGCAGTGAATTGGTGCTCGACCTAAACGGTGCAATGCGCGTCTGTCAGACAGAGCTGACAAAAGTCCACTATAGAGAGCTTGACAGGAAGGCACGTACAGCTGATCTCCAGGTCTCCGCTTTGATACTACCCCAGGACTCCCTGTTTGCGCGATAACAATTCAGACACAGGAAGCGGTGGTCCTTGGCGTCGAGGTCGGCTGCAGTCGTCGACTTTGGGTCCAATCCAGCCAACGTCATCATCTGCACAGCAGCTTCTGAGCCACAAGCCGAGAACTCGATAGACAGTGCCTCCTCTTTCCATGTATGGCACGCCTCCTTCGCCACCAACAGGTTCGTACCGTTCGGAACCCTGAAGACAGCCCGAGCCAATTCCAGAGGACCCAGGAACGGACACAAGTTCCCGCGAGACCTGCCTTGTCGAACATCGCTGACGGATGGAGACGTAAGCGAGGTGGGGATCATGGGGGCGGAGGAAGGCATGGCGCCACGATATTCCTCCGGCAACATCGCAATGCAGTGATCCCTTTTCTCTCTAACCCAGGCTTCGACTGATGAGGCGAGGTTCGTGAGAGGAACGTCGAAGTCGGACTCGACCAACGTGGTTTTGAAGTCGCGTTCGATGATCTCCGCGCACCAAGGGAGCTTGGTGGCCTGTTCCGGGGTAGGTAGATAAAACCACTCCGAGGGAAGAATAGTGCGGCGATATTCGGCGTAGAGACATTTGGCTTTCCTAGTGCGCTCTTCGCGCGCATGGCGGCGTTCGCTCTCCCAACGGTCATCCCTTTCTTTCGTACAATACTTCTCTAGTCCAGGTCTGATTGTATTCCAACCTGGAAAAGGTAAACGATCATGAGTGATCACATTCTCGACGAGCTCACACGGCAGAGAGGGAAAAAACCGCTTACCACGATCCGTAAGCGGCTTGCTTGAATTGACCGCGCTGAGGTTTTTGAAAGTCCAGCAGGACATATCCCTTCTTTCGTAACCCAAAGCGAGAAGGCGGTTCACGATACTGCAATCGTTTCGCAAGGTCAGAGATCGAGAACCCCGTAACACGAAGGCCAACTTACGCTTCATATCGAGCCGTTTTTGCGTCGGTCGACTGAGCCGCACGGTTCCTATCAAACTCGTCATACCATGTTTCCAAGACGTCACAACTCTGTACGACAGGGATATTAGTTGTATGATATATTGAGTCAAAAAGATCAGAGGACCAACCTTCATAAGAGACTTCACAGCTTTAAGCTTGACTGTGTCGAACTCGGTCAACGCAGCCTTCGCGCCCGTTTTACCCATCATGAAATTTTTGAGCAGTTTTCCGCGCTGCATAACAAGGACTCGGAGCTCGTCATGCCAAAAGTACCTCTTTCCAGAAGCTAAACCATGTGCCCACGCTCCCGCTTTCGTATAACATGACCGTAAGTCTAATCAATCTAACGAGTAGGGAGCATACACGTACTGTGTGTGTAAGGGAGCAGCTCGAGGACGGCAGGGTCTGCATCAGGATAAGTGCTCTTGAGTTTACCTTCGTAGAAAAGGCTAATACCGAAAAAAGTGACAATTCAAGGATTAGAACCAGAGCGAGAGAAGTCGAATGACATTTCGTCAACTGACTTATGTTTCCTGCAGGATGTGCAAAGACGCCGTTTGAAGGCCCAGTCAACTATTTGCGCGTTTTTGGTGTCACATCCCTAGTATAACGCGTCTGTTATCGAGGTGGACGTACACGACATTGGGCTGAAGACGTGTGCGGAAGGTAAGACTTACGGTACAAGCACGGACAAAGACCAGTGCCGCCCATGCTGGTTCTGAAAATTCGCGGGGCAGCTCGAGAGGGACAAGATCTCCGAGAGATTGCCTCGCAGACTTCCACACAGTGATGCTGCTACGAGACATCAGGATCTCACGCAGGCCCTTGCTCGTTCGAGCAAGACTGAGGAGATCAGCCGGCGACAGCAGCTTACAGACCTATATTCACAGCATATGAAGTCATTTCGCCTAATGTGGACCGTGCAAAGAACATCCATACCTCGTAAAATATGTCCAAAGGCATGCTCAGCATGTCCCGCAACTTCCCCCTGTTCCCGCGAAGTTTACCGCTATTGGCTTTGGCGCCGGCTGGCTTCGTCTTCGCAGACGCAGAAGCAGATGTTGTTGGCGTCTTTGTCTGGCGCGTGACCTTGGCCTTCGAAGGTTCTACTTTCCGGCGCTTCGTAGGTCTTTTACCTGCAATGCAGACGGACATAACTCAGTATGGTTCAACAGCCCATCTAGCCAATGCAACACAGTTTTCTGCAAAAATGAAGACGTACCAGACGCATTGTATTCCTCATCATATTTTATTCCTTCTTCCTTCTCCTCTTCATCCTCGAAGTCTTCGCTGCCCTGAGGGTCATCCGCCTTGACAGCCTTCCTGACCGCTGCTTCCCGAGTTGTCGCGGTCTGCAATGGCTCATCCAGATCGCTCAGGGCCCCGTCCATAAAGTCGTCCTCATCTTCGTGGGAAGCAAACGAGACAGGATTACGAGGCGGAGGAAGTTTTCCACTCTGTCGACGTGTTGTAGGGGCCATGAGACAGGATGGTCAAGAAACAAAGCGAGCAGAGTCGCGTCGCGACTCGAAGGTCACCGCACGGAGAACGCGTAAATAAGCGTAAATATTCAATAAAGGCGCCACGTGGGGTATTCAGTGTGGCCCACCGACTGCGAGTGGCACGGCCTCCGCTGCCATAATTTGGTCTTGAACCTTGCTTGAATCACCGGTAATTCCGTCTTTCTGTCACGACTGCGTCTAGGGATATCGGAATGCATCCTAGTCGGGCATGCATAAAATGTGTTTCGAACGTCTTGATCTTCGTCGTGCTACCTGGTAACCTGCTCCCACTTCGAGAGATTGCGGGCACATTAATGCAACATTAAAGTGGCGACGACCACACCGGGGCCCGGGCTATGGAGTCACTTAACGGCGTAAGTATGCGGTGTTGGTTAACGTTGGTTCACACCATTGGACCACGCACTTGCCTCGTGTACGGTGGTTGTATTCTTGTGGCGCACCCTCTGCCCATGTAAGTATATCTACGATGTTGGGTCGTTTGATTAGCTCTATGCCCTCTCAAGTAAAGTAGACTTTTCCTTACCCGTAAATTTCGAACACATTCTCCCCTATTGTTTGCTCGTACTAAACCATAATCACTGCGATACAACAGGACTTCAAGGACTCTGAGCAGTCAAGAATTCGCAATGGTTCGCGGTGTTACCCTCATTTCACCGTATACTAGCCGTTAACACCTCTCACACATAGCCCGTTCTGAACACGTTAGAGCCCTCGACACCCACTAATATACTCAGATCGCCACCTCCCTCAAGCTTCACAGACGCTGCACCCCCTTTCGACGATCGTGATGCCGACGTCGTCCTTCGGTCGGGCGATCACGTAGACTTCCGTGTCTACGGAATCATACTGTCGCTAGCATCTCCAGTGTTCAAGACCATGTTCACCCTCCCAACCCCGAGCCGCTCGTCCACCACCGCCCGTCAGAACGACGACGACCACAGAGACGGTTTACCCATCGTGCCGCTCTCCGAAGACGCAGATATCCTTGATCCCATCCTCCGCGCATGCTACCCCGGTGCCGGGCCACATATCGATCATCTCGGTACCCTCCATCGCGCTTTGGTAGCATCAGAGAAATACCAGATCGTGGCGCTGTGCCCATGGGCGGAGCTTGTCCTCACATCCCACCTCAACACGTCGCCCGTGGAGGTATACGCACTCTCGTGCAGTTTCGGGTATCCACACCTCATCCCCACTGCCGCAAAGGCTGCACTCGCCATCAAGTTCGACGACCTCATCGCTAGTTCCACGACAGCTCTCCGCTCTATGGATAATATTCACTTCCGACGTCTCCTCCAGTACCATCGCAAGTGCGGCGAGGCCGCCAGCCGGGTAGCCATCACACGCTCATGCCTGGAAGTCAGCAATTATATGGTGGACGGCGTACGGGTTTGTGAGTGTCAGGAGAAGGTACCCGAGCACTATGATCCAGAGTCAGCGACAAAGTCTAACAGGGAGTTGTGGGCACCGCCGCTGGTGTGGGAATACCTGGAACGAGCTGCATATGCGTTGAAAGAGCGCCCAATTCCGAACCTCGTCCTCGACTCACAGATACTTCCTGATAATCCAGTCAGAGGATGTGGCCGTTGCCACATCTGGCGAACAGCTGCCTTAAATAGGCTTGCCAGTCGTTTCTATAGGCTCGTGCGCGAGGCTATAGACCAAGTAGTCAGTAATTCTTCCAGTCTATCATACAACTAGCGCTAATCACATCAGTTTGCGCATTGGTAGGATCTTCCGGCATTCACCTGATTCAGATATTGTTGTCGTAGGAGATGTGTGCATTTGTTCCTTCTATGTTCGCATGACTCGAAGCGGGAATTGAGACTCGACATCGACGAGAGACCGGCTGAAGGAGACGAGGCTACAGCGAGATTGACATAGGCCGTGTAGGGCGCACGAAAGAAAGGGTGGGCAAGAAGCAAGTCAATGTAGTGTATTGTTCGGATCTGTGAAGGAAATTGAGAGTAAATAGTCCAAGGGGAGTCCAGAAAATGTGGTGATTGATGTGAGGCATAGATACACTTCATCATTTCTTCAACTTGTACCCGAATAGGCACCATCACAAGCTGAAAAGTGTTTGCATTCTAGAGACGAGTCATCTCGTCGCACGGGGCCCGTGCGATGAGCTGGGCATTAGCAAAATGCGACCGGATGTGGGTTCAAATTCGACTAGCGTAGGTTGTATAACTTTTCCAGCCCGATTGTAAGTCGTTCACAAGACTGGTAGAGCACAGAATGGAACACCCGCTGATTCGTACAATGTGATTGATAGCTTTAAACACGCTTGGTGCACTGAGCTCCGAAACCACAAAGAGCATATTGGAGAGCATACCTTCTATCCGATGGATCCATGTACCCGAAACTACTTCGCCTTCCGCTCGATAGCCTCCTTCGCGTCCTTCACGAACTCGTCTAACACCTCCTTATCATCTCCCTGCCCGTTCATAGCCTTCTCAATCCTCTCATACACACATGCCATACCTTCATGTATGTGATCCATTCCATCCCACGCTGGCGATCCTCCATCAGCTGTGCCAGCCGGATCCCTCACGAATTCGGAGATTTCCCTCATCTCGCCTACCCAGCGATATGCTTTCGGAAGCATGTCGGGTATGCTCCGTGTCATACGTTGAAGAAGCTGAGGCTGTGATGCATTCAACTCGTTTAGAAGAAAGTTGGATGTCGTTGGCGAGGATGCATGTGCGGCTATGGAGAGTGAGGCAGAGGTAGTGGTGTCAGGAGAGATATTTAATGAGACAATACTCCAGTGAAGCTAAGGCTCGGTGCAATAGTGGAAGTGTCTCATAAAGTGAGTAGAAGTAGATACTCACAGAGAATCATGGTGGCAAACAGGCCGGTGATACCCTTCGTTATACCCTACACGCGACGCCACATCAATATTTCGCCACTCGACGCCATGACTGAGAAGAGACGCACCGCATAACTCATCTTCAACGCACTAGCATCTCCGATACCTGCACCCTCTCCCCTCATCCCCGTGATCTTCATCCCGAACTCCCCTAGCCCTTCGAAACTCACCAATGCCTTCAGATCGTCCGATGATGCGTAGAATGTCGGGTCGTACCCTTCTCTCGGTGGCCCGCCAATGATTCCCGCGTCCACAAACCTTATACCTCGAACACCTTCAAAGCTCTTAGCTATTCGTTTCACCGTTTGCGGACTGACCGCATTGCAGTCTACATAGATTCTCTCCTCCCCTCCGTCTACTTCGGTTGTATTCACATTGTACGCACGGATGTAATCCTGTGCGAGCGTCTCCGCCTGGCTAGGCGGCAGTATACTGAGGAAGATTGAGGCTTGTCTTGGTATATCGGCGAAGGGTATGTCTTTCATTCCAGCTTCGAGCGCACGTTTACGTGTGGATGGTGAGCGATCATTCAATGAAGTAAGAACTGTGATGCCGTGGGAGGTGAGGCGGGACGCGACGGCACTACCCATGGAGCCAGCAGCAAAAATAGCTACTGTCTGTAATGCCATTTCAGCTATAAGACAGCAGGGCAGAATATGTCGACAAAGGTATGTGGTGGCTGAGGATAGGACAGTCGAAGGGAACTTAGAAAGAGGGCCACAGTCGTGGTGGCCGTGAAAGTACTCTCCGGAAAGATCCGGGACGCGAAGCTTTGCCAATTTCAATTTGTTTTTCCCGCTCGTTTTCTCTCCAAACCCTTTCTCACCCTCGGTCTTTTTCCAGTTCACAGCTGCACAGAGGATAATTCTCTGTCCCTCGACGCTAGAAATTTACCGAGGCACCAGTGGTAGCACTTTACATGTTCGACACCGATAACTTGCCGGTCTGATCGCGTTGGGGTCCACACCATTCAAGTCGCATCCAGGGTAGCTGCAGCCTCTCGGACGAACTGGCATTGATTCTAGTGCTTGTTTCAGACAGTCAAGTCAGATCAGTGGCATAGACCAAACGGGATATAGTGATCCTGTGGGTGAGACTAGGAAGCGATGCGATGGTGAGGGGACAGGTCTCTGTGTACAATGAAGAGTGAGAGCCCGGTGATGCGTGATTAGAGGCGGGAAAATGAGAACACCACGGTGAAGAACGGTCCAAAGTCTTGGTTAGGTTTGTGCGAATGTAGTCCACCTACACTTTCTGGTAAATTCTGTCGAACTCTCGTCGTTTGAGTGACCTACACTAACAAATTTAACTCTTCTTCTGTCTCGTGTCGTCCTAGATCGCTGTTTCCTGACTAGCATCGACTTGTTCGCATAAAGATGTGAAACGACAGAAATCTTGTGGTAAACTCATCTGCTGTACGGTCAAACACTCTGCCAAACTGTGGAGATGTCTCATATCTTGTTTCAGCGTTCTGAGAACAAACTCGGGAGAACCCAGGGCTATTCGACTGGTGGCTCGTAGATATCGCAGTCACTCCTGCCCCTCTCATGCTTCTATTCGCCGAGGAAACCTTGTCCCATCCGGAGACGTCTCTTATGATATACCAGTACTGTTGTCTCTGACTGTGACCTCTCCTCAACGGCTTCAGATTTCTGTGCAACATAGAAATAATACCTCTGGCCCGACGTGATCCTTGCTCAGTGCGCTCTAATCAAGCTGCTGCGCGTGCAGGCTATGTATATTCCGTCCGTGGGTGTGGTCACAATAACACCTCGTCAGGCGGGAGTCGGGAAATGGTTGTTACTCCTCGAGAGCGACGCTCCGAGAGCCGATGCTCATGCATAGTCTTCTGAACACTACGAAGTGTGTCATCAGCTGACGCCCAAGGGAATAGATCTATGTCTGTCGCTTTATACTGCACACGCAGGCTAGATTTCTCGCTGTCTTGCTGCTTTTATGTCAATCTTCGTTGAGTCCTCTTTAACCTCTTGCCTCTACGTTTAGATTTCATCTGACTTCTCAGACACCATCTTGTGCCTGATTATCTCCATCCAATTGTTCTACCTGCCCTGTCGAGTCTCTACCATTGATGACATCCTCAGTCTCGAATCCCTTCGTTCAAGCAGAGCTGGACCTGCTGCACGAGACCTTAGATATCGAGTTGACAACGCGCTATATTATTGGTATCTTCGTTCTTCTTCCCGTTTTTGCAGACCTGAACTAATGAATGTATTTCATCCCATTTTCCATACAGTTTTTTCCGCTGTGCTGATGCTGTACGACCATATCCTCACCTTTCCTGAAGAGGTTGGATATGCTTGGCAAGCTCCGTCCTCGTTCATCCGCAACGGCTTTCTTTTCAACAAGTATATGACCGTCGGTTGCATCCTGATCATTCTCCACCGTCAGTTTTATATCTTCTATACGACTGTCTGACGGCTATTGCTCATCGTGTTCGTCTTTTAGTTACGGACGGATTTGACAACGAAGGGTTCTCAACCACCGTAAGTAGTTACTTACTATGCACTTGTACTCTATGTTCCCAGACGTGCCACCTGTACCCACATTGGCCTCATCAAACAGGTGTGAGTACTTCTATCTCTTAAATTGTCTTGCAACCTTTTGGTATGCTCATATTTTTGTGTTTATTGTTCCGCACACGCAGATGCAAGGGGTTGATCGGAACAATCTTCTCTCTTTCTGTGTATTCTATCGGGTTTGGTCACCTCTTCGCACTCCTTCGGGTGGCGGTCATATGGGACAGGCATCCTGTGAGTCCCGTTTCTTCTCTTCGTGGTTCAAGTGACCCATCTCATTTTACCACAGACTATTCTTCGAACTCTGTTGGTATTTTTCACCTCTACACTGGTCACGGAGATAGTACTTGTCATTATCACCATGGCAGAGCTCACTGGTGAGTGTCATATCTGACGCACCCGAATCATGCTGCATCCCGATATGCATGACTCGGTCATTGTTCTGTCATCATCTGAAATATTTCAGTCGACGTCCAATGGTCTTCAGCCGTCAACACATGTTACGCCACACGAGCACCACCCCTCTTTGTGGTGTTATGGGCTGTTCCGGTAGGTGATATCCTCGGTTTTCCCGTTCACTACTATTTCTTTATTGGTCAGTTGATTATGACTCTTATTGATTTGGCCTCTTGTAGATACCGTTTGGGATTATCATCCTCTGTCTAACCATATACAGCTCCCCTTCGAGACCTCGCGCGGAGCAAGTACATCTCAGACAGGCCCTGCACCGTGACGGAGCACTATTTTTCCTGGTGAGCTCAAAACTGCTGCATCTGTTTACATCCCACTCATAATTAAACTGCCCGCATTACGATTGCGTGTTATCTACTAGATTCTTTTTGGCCTGGAGCTTCTGAACTTTTGCTGCTTCGTCTCGTTCAACGACCCAAGGAAGATTATGATGGTCCCGCCGTAAGTACATTCAATTCATCTTCGAAGCTCGTCCCTGAGAACCTGTGGCTACCGCTGACTATCACCTTGCTCCGTATATGTGTACTAGGCTCGTATGGGCAATGGCCACGTTGACTCTAAACCGATTTCTGCTGCATATCCGATCCGTTGAGTCCAGGAGTGGTAGCTTCTCGGATGAGAACGACTCTTACGACCAGATCCCGCATGAGGGCTCGCATGACACTGGTGGCGATACGCTGGCAGGTCCAGACCATACCGAGTTGACTTTGCGTCCGACCAGTGCTAGCGAGTCGATGCTACAAAACGTTCCGTGATGATTTATGACAATACAATCCGATGGTCCGAGATTTTTGATGATGAGCAGCCAATCCGTGCTACACATGGAGCGGTCAATGAGTGTACATAGCCAGCCAGCTGGTATCAGAGGCCCTGACTGCCGATATCCTCTACACAGCGAAATCTACGAAAGATGCTACTTCCCCGGGTTTCAAGTGGGGTAGCCTGATAATTGTGAGTTTTTCCATTTCATGCAATCGTGACAACATGACTACACTGATTTATATCGATCCATCGAATAACGAGGGCTCAGGTCTTATGTTTTCCTCGACATGCCTCATTCCTGCGGAAGGCTCTCTAGCATTTCGAAGGGCACGAACTCTGGTCTTTTTGTGTACGTTTCACAGCCTTACGTCGCAGACTTTGTCCTCCCTTTTGGTAACTGCATTGATGCACGACAGTTGAAGGGATGCGTCTCGTGAGATACTCCATTGACATGCACACCCAAGAAGCTTTCCCGACGCTTCTTTCGCAATGCACAGCCCTAAGGGCCACCAATACTACAGCTTTGGCCGCATTCCTGAGTGCCCGGTATCCATTTGAGTGGGCCCTTCACCGGAGAGTTGTGACATGGGTTTTCACTTTTATTCCAACTTGCGGTCCTCCCTTGCAGAATCGTTCAAATATCAAGATGTTTCCCTGCCAGTGACATATCGACCATCTAAATACCCCGTCCTAGTATCTGAACCGATGTCTGACTCGAAGTCGACTTACGTCGTATACACAGATAAAGTACGTGCATCAAATTTGCGACGATTTACGCTGGTGCCAGCTGCTTACGGGTCTCACAGCACCTCCCTTCTGAATGGGAAAGGTCAGTGTATACTCTTTGCCTCGTCTTTGGCGTCATTTCGGAGCTGTTCACTTATGCATGAATTGGTTAGACTGGATGAGATGCATAAAGCGGTCGCCACTTACATTGGACCCAGTGTCTCCTTCTGACCTCTAGGCTCACCTCGAAAGATACTCGAGATTGGGTACAGACCTACATCCTTATCTTGCCGCTCATACTTAATGCCTTTCTTTCTTTTCTCAGTGCAGGATCTGGCGCATGGTGAGCTTGGTTTTGACTCACGCCCATCGAAGGTCTGACCAGTTCCGTATACAGGTCCATCCAAGCTGCTCAGGAGTTTCCTGACGCTGAGATAACCGCAATTGATATATCGCCTCTCCCTGATCGGTGAAGCCCTTTGCGGTTCTCCCTAAACTCTTGACTTATCTCCCTGGCTGACGTCTGTATGTCAACGGTCGTTAGCCCTCTTCCGTCCAACGTCAAGTACCAGACCCTAGATATCTCTCAGCCCATCCCCTTCGAGCCCGAAACCTTCGATCTCATTCATGTCCGTTTCGTCTTCCTCCACGTAAGTCATATTTTCAACCGGCTAATCGCCTTATCTGACAGTCTATCATATGGTCTGACTACGTGTTTCTGGCCCTAGCTTCACAAGGAGAAAAGCATGTCCGAGATATACCCGCGCGTCACCTCTCTCCTCGCGCCCAACGGGATCCTTCTTGTCGAGGATGTCGACATTGTCGGAGATCTAGATGAGCTTACACCAGGGATGCAGCGTTGCATGCACAACTTCCATAAATACATGATTTCGAATGGCCAGGATCCAGCGATTGCAAGGTATATCGCAGGCAACATGATCGATTTGGGGGTATATGATAAAATGAGGGTGGATAATTGCGAGCTTCCGTTGAATCCCAGCCCGGAGACTGGTAAGAACATTGCTTGGTTCAGTGGGAAAATGCCCTGCTTCAACGTAGTATCGTTCTTACTGATGATTCTTTCCGTCTGCATGCGATGGGTTCGATGTCCGTAGCGGAAGAGATCGCAAACATTGGCCGCGCGCTCTGTAGGTCGTACACGGAAGCCGTCAGGATCGGGCAGGAGACGGCGATAGACAGAGGAAGCTATGATAATGAGGCGCGTCAAGGGTGGTTGGATGATGTTGAATCGAGCGGATGGAAATATTCCTTCAGGTTTTATGCCATGTGGGCCCGGAAGCAACACTCTTTGAAGAGTCTGTGAATGGCCTTCTATCGTTCTTGCGCTTCATGGTATCATCGCGTACACGCTTTCCTATTTTTCATCGAGCTACCTTCTACGCAGGGTTATGTTTCGAGTTGAGGCGGGACATCCTGTTCGCAAATGTTGTGCCCTTGATCTGAATCTGCTAATACTGTCACTTCGGGCTCTTCAATGGATCAAACTTTGCTTGTTCGACGTCCTATCCTCCCAACCAGCAGGCCATCGATAGAGTACTCAAAAAACTTCATACAGCCTCCATTCGCAGCCTTTCTAGAATTTAAAACTCGCCCGTGGGTATTTCTGCCGGGGCGAAGTCGACAATTTCGAAGGGTGCTCTCAACAAGGGCGTGCCAGGCATCGTTGGGAAAAAGACGAAGTCCTCCCCAAGGATAGCATCCGAGATTTCGTGTCTGGAGGTCCAAAATCAGATCCATAATCACAATGAATAGAGAGGGAAGTGAGCATACCTTTCGTCCAGGTGTCTCAGCAATTCATCGTACGTCCATGCTATATCTGACAAAGAACGTTCCGTAGTCGTGCATACTGAAGACACGGGCCCCTGGTTGCAGTACTGACAATACCAGTGTGCAGTCTTGGCAAGGTCCGAAGACGCGATCGGTTGTTCCCTCCGTTTGACAGCCTCCATCTCTCCCGAATCGAGCAGCCGCCAACGAGGAGTACCATGGTCTACTACATCAGCCGTAGACGCGGAATGCTCGACCTAACCCACGATACAAAAGTAAGTGAATGAATATAAACAGTGTACCAACAAGCCCTTATGCCAAATATATGAACCTACCCCAGTCCTCCATGTATGAGCCTTGACTCCACTCCAGGAACCACCGTTCGCGTTGTGGCAGCTTAAACAAACGAATCGTTTGTCCAGCTTATCCATCGTGATAGCCCTCGTATCCAACGACACATTCAAAATCTCACACATCTTCTTCCCAGCCGCCGACCCACGCGAGGAGAACTCAAGAGTGATATCCTCTTTCCACGCGTGACACGCGTCTTGCGCAATCAAGACCCGTCCTCCTTCCTTAGTCTTGAACACTGCAATCGCGAGCGTCAGAGAACCCAAGAACCGATCCATACCGCTAACATCTTGCCAAGGACGAAGATGTCCGAATCCATCGTATCGGGAGATAGGTGAGGGGTTCATCTCTCTAATGGTTGCTCGGCGCCGGCACTCATCCGGAAGCATTGCATTGTGCAGGCCGCGTTTGTGCTCGACCCATCTTGCCACTGCATCAGAAAGGAACCAGCTATGTCCGTGCACCCTTGCCTTTGCGTTTTTCGCAAGAAGGTTGACGAAATCTGAAGTCTGAACAAAGACTTCGGCCGAAGGCAAGTAATACCACTCGGATGGCCGGAACAAAAGGAGGTACGTGCGTTCATATGCTGGTTTGGCTTCTGTGATGCTGCGGGCTCGGTCCATGCGTTGTTCTTCCTCTAGAATTAGGCGAGCCTTTCTAGCTTCCGTAAGGTAAACCACAAGCCTCGGACGGATATCGACCCATTCTGGAGGAAGGATATCATTCGGTTTTTGTGCCATGTTAGCTAATGTTGTGTGGTGGTGAAGAGCACCTACCGTCGTCAGTTAAAGGTCTCCTCAATTCGACATCGGCTAGATTGTGGAATTGTGGGGTGTTCATGTCTATAGAAGAAAAGCCTTCTTCGGTCATGAGGTTCTTGATACTGTAGCTGCGTAAGTCTTTCCAAAGCTTCGTCAACCGCAAGAAGAAAACTTACGCTTCGCATCTCTTCTTCATCACCTCTTCCTGATTTGCCTGGTATGCGATATACCATTCCTGCATACGCCTAGTCATCTTCAGAAAGGTCAGTGACCGGCACTTCAGTTCTTCGTGGCACCAAAGACTAGAGAATTCGCATAATAAGACTGACCTCGCCAAGCGGTCTCACGGACTTTCGTCTTTCTCTCAGGAACTGCTGCAGTACACGCTCAGAACCCCTCTTTCCTACTACAATGGCGTCTGCATATCGCGAGACGAGTTGGACGGTGTCGTCCACGTCTGGACGCCAGTACTTGATCCTTACGATCTCGTCTGTTTTTACGATATTTCGGTCAGTTAGAAGCGGCCCTATAAAGGTGAAGCAAACTCACAAGCGCCGACCACTTCCATCGATGGTGATAATTCAAAGGCGGTGTCGTCAATATATCGGTGTGCAAGCTTATAGTCGGTCGCCGTGACCAGGCTGGAGCAGAAAAGGATTTAAATATATGTGCATGAGCGAGTTGGCATGAATATGATAGCGGCAAGCTGACTGACAATTTCTTCTCACAGCCAGAGCAGAGCCGGCGCTTGAACGCCCAATAAGGTTTCGTGTCTTCGGATCTTCCACATTCCTATCCATTCCAGAGCGTATCGTCAGGCTGCTGTCAGCCAAGTGATCAAAATGAAGATAGATCCTCACAAAACAGAAGTGGTCGAACGCCAACGAGGCCCACAGAGGCTCAGAAACGCCGATAGGCGGACTTTCGATGGGCGATGGTTCGACATTCTGCCTCGCGCTCTTCCAAACAGTGATGCTCGAACGAGACAGTAGAGCATCTCGCAAACTCTTGTTTGTACGGCACAGGCTAAGCATATCGCCTGGATACACGCAGAGGCATATCTACCAGCGTAGATATATTCACTGGCATCAGCGACCATACGAAAAAGCCGGAGCGTACCTCGAAGATAACATCGACAGGCATCAAAGACATTCTGTCCTTCAGAGCAGCTTTCTGTGTTTTGCTCTGTTTGTCGGCACTGCAAACGACGTCCGTCGTATTGCATAGCGTAGAGCCGTCAGCTCGACGACGTTTGGCCGGTTGCTCTCCTGAAGACCTCAGGGTTCGCTCACATATCATGGATCAATATTGTAGACGTACCGAGTTCTTCCTGGCCACATTGTCCTTCAACATCTGCCTCAGTTCCGTCTGCGTTACGATACGCCTGGTCAGAACTCGTATCCATACGATCCACAGACGCGTCGTCGCCGGTGTCAATATCGGGACATGATCGTTTTACACTGGCTCTTGCCCCTCGGGTAGGTTCCAACTGATCTTGCTGTACCGACGCTAGATCTTCCGTTTTCTGGCACTCGACTGATACGGGCATAGCTGAGTGTTGTGCTCTTTTGTGGTCCTAGATCGTCGTTGGGAATAAGAATCAACGCGCACGTTCATCGACAATTCATCGACGCGATGGAACCAAACAACGCGTCAACAACAGCGCCACAGTGCGTGGCGCCGAGAATGATTTTCAAAGCTCGCAATTATGTAGTGCTATACAGTGTACAGTGTACACGAACATAACGGTAGATTACGGACAAAACATGAATGGAGACTCCGAGTCTGGAGGACCGCATACAGACATTGGCCAAGTCAGGCCCCTGGAGCGACTTCGTAGTCGACCAGCTCGAGGGGAGTCCTAAGCGGCATCCGTTCGTGCGAGGAAAAATAAACGTAATCCTTCCAATAAGCCGGTTGCGCGATTTCGTGTCTATAATTCCGGGAAAATCAGAACAATAATATGCTAGATGACTGGCGCGTGGAACATACGCGTCGATGACATGCTGCATTACTCCATCGTATGTCCAGCCGGCACGGGCGTCATCGCCAATATTTGTTGGCGTGGCCGAACCCGGTAAGGTAGATGCAGGTTTATCACAACAGTGTTGGCAGTACCACTTAGCTGTGTGAACATACTCCGAAGACGCGAGCGTGCTTTCCCTGGCCTTGACAGCATTCGCCTCTTTCTGACGAAGTAGACGCCATCTAGGCCTGGTATGTTTCGCCGATACGTCATGCTGGACCTGAGCAAAGGCAACGCCAATTAGATGTACGGTACAAAGGCATCAGATCGCGGATTGGTAACAAAACAACTTACAGAAGTTCTCCATGTATGTGCCTTCACCTCTCGCGAAGGGCCGCGCTTGGCCCTACGGCAGTTTGTGCACACAAACCGATGGTCCTTTTCGTCCATCTTTTCCGCTGTCGTATCCTGCAGTTCCTTCGCAAGTTCCACCACCGTCTTTGCCGAGGCCGTCCCCGCCTCGGAAAAATGTACGCCAATGCTGGGATGTTTCCATGTATAGCACACATCCCTTCCTATCAGTGTTTCCCCCGAACGAGTCTGGAACACCAAAGTCGCGAGCTCGAGAGGACCAAGGTTGAGATTGATGAACCTAGCTGCGTCAAGAACAAAGCTGCGAAGGCCGGCTCTCCCTTCGACGATGCCTAGTTTCTCGATTGGCCATCCTCGTTGCTCATAGAGCTTCGGGATTCCATCTTTGTTCCTGCATACGTGGGTTGCGACCCAATCCCTCAGGTTGCTGATAATGCTGGCTACCTGATCTTCGACGCATAGCTCTGGAACTGCAACGTGAATTTGGTTGGGCATCCCCTCGAGCTCGCAAGATTCGATGAATTGTTCGGGGGAGGGAAACCAGTACCAGTCCAATGGACGGACCTTCTGTCGGCGCAACCAGTTATATCCGTTTTTCATGTTTTTCGCATTCTGGGCTTGAGCTCGCCGGCGCCGTTCGCCGACGAGATGCGAGTGAAGCTCCGGACGGATTCGGACCCACTCTGGGATGAGTCAAATATCAATTCTTGTTCAGGAATGATGAAGCAAAGAGTTTGCAAACGCTGACCTTCGTCAGATAACAGATGATGTGCCATTACACAAGGAATGCGTTGAAACTCAATTGTCGACAACTCGTCAAATTCAAAGCCTTCTCGTCTAAGTCGCTTGAAAATACTTCCCCAAAAAGAGTGTCAGAAAGAGGCTAGCACACCGAGAACTGAAAGGACTAACTCGTGATGTCTGGTTCTCCGAATAAGATCCCAATGGTCTTGATACCACGCTATCATGTCCTGTTCCATCTTTAAACAAGACTATGGTCAGTGCCCAAACCTTGACAAGGACAAGGAGGAGAAGAATATCGGAGGAGAAAGGCTCACATTGAATGATAATTCAGGGACCTTTCGCCTCTCGTTGAGGAATTTATTTAACGCTTGCTGGGCACCCCTCTTCCCCATAACGATAGCTTGTGCATATTCCGAGAGGAGGGCAGAAACCTTATCTACATCTTCGGGCAAGCAGAATGGGCGAGCCCCTTTGAGGCAATGTATAACTTACACGGAACATGAATTCAGTTACGAGAGAGACTGCAACGACGAATGTAGCGCACCCCTGTCTATGTCACTGCGTGGGACCAGGGCCAAGGCGATATTTTTGAAGTCACGATTATCCTTGCGCCCATAAGATCTGTCGTAGATGAGACTAGGGAATGTGTGCAAATGTTTTTAGGTGAGCAAGTCTCCCTGGAATATTACAGTGATGAGACTTACTGGTTTTGACGACAGCCGTAGCAAATACGACGCATGATCCCCCAAGAAGCATGGTCACCATGGTATTGTCCACATTTCTTGTAGAACGATGATGGTCAGCAGTCGATATCTTAATCATCAAATTCAGGAATGGGGCTCACGAAGCAACATTCGTCGTATATAAGGGCGGCCATGGATGGCTCAGAGTAACCGGCAGGCGGCTTGGGAATAGGCGGCACCTCTCTCTCCCTGGCACTCCCCCAGATAGTGACACTCGTTTTCGACATTAAGAACTCTCGCAAAGCCTTACACGTGCGCGCAAGGCTGAGCAACATCTCTGGAGTCCCATACTTGCATATCTTCAGAATTGGCCGAATACCGATCAATATCAGACATGTGCAAGAGAAGTAATGAAAGAGCGTACCTCGAAAATTATGTCGCAGGGCATGGTCGCCAGATTTGCTTTCAGAGCCTCTAAAGCGTTCTCGTCCGTTCCTCCTACATCATGAACGACAGCTCCGGGCGTACGCACGGTAGAGCTGTCGATTTTAGGGTGTTTTCGAGGACGCTCTCCTGGAAAAGAGATCGTGTCAACAGGGCCTTCGCTCACAAAGTGAGACCGAACGTGGGAGCGAGACGTACCAGAATCTGAACTTCTTCTTTTTCTTTGGGTACGAGCATCTGATTCGTTTTCATCTTCATGAGGAGTGCCAACCACAATGTTAGTAATACTCGCGCCAGCACTGGATACGTCACTGTCGTCGCTCGCGTTTGTAGCTGTACAGTGGGACCGAGTCATCGACCGAGTTTCTACGTGAGACATGAAGAGTAAGTAGTTATGGAATAGTGTGTAGTTCGAAGTGAGATGGTGGTGGAAAGCAAGGTCATCAGCGAGGTCAAAGCGAAGAGTTGAAGCACGACGCGCCAAACATCATGTCAACAAAGATCCTGACACGGTGGTGTCAAGTGGCGTCATCGTCGGTGGCCCAAAATTTGTGGCCCTCGCGAGTCGACAGCAGGGCCCAGACAAGAGCGCTACTCAGACGAATTGTAACATAACTGAGTTATTAACTCTGATTTCGATACTGTGGGTGCCAAAGCAACCACAAATCATAGCCGCCTAAGGCGCCCGACCAAAGCCACATTTACTCGTGCAATTAGCTCGCCGAGCGAGCTCGTTGGGCGTACGAACCCGGCGCTGTACGTGAAGCGATTAAACGGCAGTACTCCTCCGACTGGACTCGAAGACACATGGCCTCCCACTTGAAGGACATGGTCCTTACTAAGGTCTGCCTCGCCTCGTTTCGACGATCCCGACCGTATCAATCTAATCAATCCTACTCGTAAGTATTAAAATGGAAGATTCGGAAAGATTGAACAGGAAGGTATTGGGGAAACGATGGTGCGAATGAGGAACGATAAATGTGTATGGGAAAATGAGGGAGACCATCAGAAGTGTTAGTGGATATTGGGAACGTGAAGGCGTACACAAGAACGAAATGCGCCCTGATATTGAGTCCAGGTGATATATGTACGACTCTTTGTGTTTCCAATGTAACTATGGTAAGTTGCAGCTGTGACCAGCCTTGACACAGACATGAATCAGCTCGAGTTGACCGGACATAGGATCACTTACAGCGTTTGCTACCGGCCGCGGATCATCACAATCAGGGCCTCTCCAGTCTCTGATCGGAGCTGAAGAGCTCGAGCCGAAAAACACAGACTACAGTCCGTACCCGAGCGTAGCCCTGGACAAAGTAGTCACATCCGTTCTCGCCTCAAACGGAGCCAGAAAACTACTACGTCCAAGCAATTCGGACTAGAGTTCGTCCAGTCCAAGTCCTCAAGCCTTAGGTGCAAGTCCAACCCCGGAAGCGCACCTTAGACTCACAGGACCTGAGAGATTCCGAGTCGAAGGTCTCTGACTGAGAGCTCTTTAGGAAATAAATGACCAAATACGCAGTGGTGAGAAACATGCATCCAGTAATCTAAGTCACTATTAGGCTGAATAGAGGACGGATGGGCAGCATGATCGTGCGCTGACATCGATTGACTAGTACGGCCAGTAACTTAGCCTATTAAGCATGATATGTTGGTCCAACGCACGTCCAAGAGCGGTGGATCATCCAGCCCGGGCCCGCTGCCCAAGTCGTCTATAGCTACCCATCTGCAAGCTCCAAGCCCGAGAACATCGCTCAATCTCCGTTTTAGTTACTGGCAGCCTTACGAGCTTATCTGTCGGAGAGACTCGAGGGCGCAGTACATAATGCAGTGCATAGCGCCGTGCATCCTTCCATCCATCCATCGAGTCCCTCATTGCATGGAGTCGTTCCTCATGACCTCAAGTCCAAGTTCGGAAGCGCACCTCGCAAGAATTCAAAGAGCACAGCGCAGGGCTTCTAAGTCGAATCCAGTAAGCCATGGGCCGGACGAGAGTTAGCTACCATTATACGGAGCCCGCCCAAGCAAGATAGAATGCGTAGTCGTCTAAAGGCGGCCAAGTCTCGGGCGGGGACTTGAAAGACGAAGACGAAGCATGATTGCAGAAATGTAATGCGAATCTCACCGCATTTCCGGCAACGCTGAGGATCCCACCAAGCCCAGAAAAAGCTACTTCAAGTTCAAGCAACTAAAAGTGCGTGAGCTTGAACTTGAATCAAGGAGGTCAAGAGGCCCGGACCCGGATATGAAAGTCGAGGAATGGTCGCTAACGAACGGATGATCGATAGTAAGTGAATATCGACGTCGAGGAGCAACTACAGGCTCCAGATAAACCGCACCCCAGCCCGACTCGGGATGGCTAGTACTGAGACCTGGCATGAACGAGGACTTCGAGGTCGAGGTCGAGGTCGATTAGGGCACCAGAAGTGGATGCAAACAATATCGACTGAGCCGAAGCCATGGGTGAAAAAGAGATAGATACTCAAAATTCCTAGCGACAGTAAGGAAGAAGAAGTTCAGTCCGAGGGTAGCCCTCCAATTCTACTCCGACTCTGCAGCTCGAAAAGAATGGCCTCTCTATCCGCAAGAAACCATCCCCATAGATCATGGCGAGTAGTGACTAGTGACGTGCAGGTCTGAGATGCCGACGGACAATATAACACAGTGACTATAGATGGTGCCTTAGCCCTATGATACGACCACCCTGAGAGTCCCGTAGTCCGTAATCCAAGACCGTTCGTCTCTCCGATGCATCATCCAGGTATCCATCTCCGAGCTTGAGAGCTCCGCCCAGTCCGATCCCAGCCTCAGCCTTACACGTCGAAGAGTGATTCGAGAGCACGAACCATAACGCCGTGCACCCGCCCATTCCAAGCGCCGTACGTCAATTCGACTCGTTCGTCGTCAAAAGTCGTTCATTGAACCGGCAGGCGTCGAGTCGTTCATCGTGTCCAGTCGTCCATCAAGTCGAATCGAGGAGTCGAGTGGTCTGACATCCAGCCCAAGTCAGCTACTCATCCCATCGATATCCCAAGTTGCATACTCGCGAACTCCAGGGGCTCCAAGATCGAGGAAGACAATCCTTCCTCCGAGTCGAGTCTGAGAACATCGCCCAGTTCGATCGGTCGGCTTACGCGTCGAAGAGAGGTGCATGTTAGCGCCGTACATCCACCCATTCCAAGCGCCGTATGTACGTCCAGTCCATCGTCGGAGTAGTCCATCGTCGGAGTCGTTCATCGCGTCGGATCTGTCCATCCGTGCATCCGTTCATCGAGTTGTTTAATCGGGATGCCCATCAACTTGAAGTCGAGCCGTGTCGTGTCGTGTCGTGTCGTGCCGTGTCGAGTAGTCCACCCGTCCGTCCATCCATCCCTCGGTGCTTCGAGTCCTTCATCCATCGAGGCCTTTGAGACGATCCATCCGTTCCTCATCCAGTCGTCCATCGAATCGGCAGGCGTCGAGTCCTCGAGACCCTTCATCCATGGAGTCGTGTCGTGTCGAGTCCTCGAGTCCTTCATCGATATCCCTTAGACTTCATCCATTCGCTCCCCAAGTACCGTTGCCTCAAGCTCAAGCCCATCCGTCCATCCGTCCATCCGTCCATCCGTCCATCCGTCCATCCGTCCATCCGTCCATCCGTCCGTCCATCGAGTCGTTCCTCAAGCCCAAGCCCAAAGCCTCAAGTCATACCTCCCAAGCTCGAAACGCACCCCACAAGAAATCCCAAACCACTGCGCAGGACTTCCGATTCCGAGCCTGTGTCTGAATCGAATCCAGCGTGTCGCCGAATAGTCGAATCCAGCGTGTCGCCGAATACGGCGGGCTCGAGGTTCCAAGTCCTGCAGGCCCGAAGGAAGGAACCTTGCACACGGCCTATATTCGAAAAAAGGCGAGTGGCGAGGTTCTTCGGAGCTGGTGGTTTATTATACATAGAAGGAGGAAATCAAGACGACACGGCAGGACACAGCACGGTTCTGAGAATTGTCTGAGAAATTCAATATCTCATCTCGGCAACGCCCTCACGCAAAGTGGCACCGATAGCGAGTGTGGCGCCACATCAATCCTAAACGACCAACGAAGAGTGCATATATGTATACATCGTCCGAAAGACTCAAAACTCAAACAAAACTGATTGCACGCACGTATGTAACATACAACTCTACAATTCTACGACTTCATACGACTTTCCACAACTACGGCACATATCCTACACTCCACACAGTCGTACGTACGTCACGAAGTTCGAACAAACGAATCGAATCGAATCGAATCGAACACGAAAAAAGTCCCATCCCATACTACCAATCATCCAAAGTCCATTCCAATTCCAATCATTCAATTCATACAATCACTTCCTCTTCACAACCCCCATAACCCTCTCCCAAACCCCGCTGAAACGTCCCTTCTTCCCCTTCTTCCCTTTCCCCTCCTTCTTCTCACCAGCCGAAGGGTTGGAACCCTCACCAGCGGACGAAGCGGATGGGTTGGCAGGAGTGGAAGGGGCAGAAGTGGAGGCAGAAGGGAGTCAGTTCGTCGTCGCATCCGTGAAAGACGTAGTCGCGAGCCCGAGCTGCGAGTTCGTCGTGTCGTAGACGGAGTAGAAGCGTTGGAGGAACGTGAAGCCGTCTGTTATACGCATGAGGAGGTCAGGTCAGTAATGGAACGGGATATCACGACCGGTTTCGAGGAACGGGTTGGGTTGGGGGGTTCGGTGGGAAGTGGGATGAAGCGGAAGGAACGTGAGGAAGTGTAATGTAATGATGGCGAATGGAGTGCAATGAAGTGGAAGGTTTGGCTGCAGTACGAATTGGATTGAAGGTACGAAGAAAACACGCACTAATAAAATCCAACCCCTGTCCGCTCTGCGAACCCATATCGGCCACGACAAGGTATATCTTGCTCGAATCGCCGCCGAGCGTCGAGTTCAGCGCACGCGGCCAGATCTGCGCGTTCGCGGTCAACTAGAACAGCGCATCGCACGAATGTAAGTGTCAGCGTTCGGCCAGTAGTGGAACGTAGGATGATGAAGGTGTAGTGGAACGTAGGATGATGAAAGGGTAGTGGGACGTAGGATGATGAATGGGAAAACCGAATCGAGTCGGTTTGCAGGTCGCGTGATGAAGGGACGCATGGGATGTGGATATACTGAAGCAGATGGGGAGAAGACACACACCTCATACTGCACCCCCCCAATATTAAAGAAAAGACTCTGCAGCTTCTCGAACTGACTCTCGGTAATACTCAACAACCCCGTCGTATTGTCCATAGTCGCCCCGGTAGCCTTCTCGTAGGCTTGGAAGGCGTCGGTCGCGATCATGATTAGGGTGGTGCCTGTTTCGTGGGGGTGGTTAGTATGTGTGCTTTGCGGGCGGAGGGGGTTGGGTGGTTGTGCGGGAGGGGAGCGATGGGGTGTGATGCATACACAGAACGTTTGCTTGTTTGTGCGTACAGTGGAGGGAATAGGGACGCAGGTAAGAAATAGAAACAGAGAAACAAAAACGCACCAGTATCAACAATCCCAGCCGTCGACTCCAAGATCGTAGCATCGTTATACGTGATAGACTGATCGATCCCCCAATAATTGCTCGCAGGCGACGTGCTCGTGATCGGGACGTAATTCACGTCTCCTGTCGTCCTATCCATCCATCGTCAGCACGCGTATGCGCAGGAGCAGACGCCCACTGAAAGGGTGAAAGGGGAGGAGGAGAGGAGAAAGAAACGGCAAAAACTCACTTGCCACTATCAACCCCCCCGAAAGTCAACTCCCCATTCATAGTCCCCTCACTGCTCGTCGTCGTAGGCTCATACGAGATCCCAATACTTTCCACTGAGATGGTGCCTTGGCTGAAGAGATTATCCGTTACGGTTGGGACGGGCTGGTTGTTTGCTACGGTGCCGGAGGTGAGGTCGACGGGGCCGATGCTGTGGGGCACCAACGATGATCGTAAGCATGGGGAGGTGCACGAGGATAGGTAGAGGGATAAGAAAGTGCGGAAGGGGGCGGAGAACGAGCACGGAAAGGGGTGCGGTGGAAAGTGAGGTGAAAGAGACGAACCCAAGAATCCCATCCACATCACTAAACCCCTGCGCGGTGCTCGCCACCCCAATACTCTGGTTCTGAATCACGAGGTCGGAGCCGAGGGTGACGGTGTCCGTGTCTATTTGTAGCAAACAACAACAACAGTGCCCGAGGCGAAGGTCAGCGAAGAGTCAACAGCATAGCCATAGCATTAAAGGAAGATCGTCGATCGAGTCAACGAAAGTCAATGGCGCCGAACATGGAATAGCACCAACAAATATCCCCGTAGGAAGATCGGCGTCGACACAGCCAAGATCGGCGTCGACGGTGAAGTTAATGAAGATCGCCGGCGGGGTCGCAGTTCAATCCTACTGCGAGCCAGCGCTTAAGAGCTGGCGTGATGATCGCCAAGAATGCACGAAGAGCGAGCGCCAGAATACAGAAAGAACGAAACGAACGAACGCAGGACAGGAAATGAAACGAAACGAAGGAAAGAAGAGCAAAAGAGAGGAACAACACGTACATTCGGTCCCAGAGAACGACCCAGAGCCATAGCTAACATTCTATAATTCGTAACACCGATCAGCATGTGCGTGTGGCGGTGGCGGTGGCGCAAACACAGGGGTATAGGAAAGGGCGTGGCAAGGAAAAAACACTCACGACTTTCTGACCCGTAGACTTACTAGTGCTCGTCTTGACATACGCCTTACCGGCGCCGACCCAGGTGTTGGACGAGCCGGTGTCGATGAGGAGGGTGTATTGCGTCGGGGGACTGCCGACGCCGACTGAGGTGGTGTAGGTCACACCTAGATCATACACACAAAGGGTATCAGCGCACACACTCCCGCACATCACCACAATAACAACAAAGTACGAACCCGCATCCGTAACATCAATCGAATCCCCATCCTCCCCGCTCGCCGCCCCACCCGTCCCCGTCTCCGTCCCTCCACTCTGTCCACTCCCACCACTCGCGGCCCCAGACCCCGCAACATGATGTCCCCTCTTATGCGGATGATGACTACGCCTCCTAAGTTCCTGCTGATGAAACGCGGCAGGCCCATGTGGGTGCAAGCCGGCGAGGAGTTTCTGTGCGCGGGCGCGGTCGCGGGTGACGATTTCGCGGGCGGAGGTGTTCTTGATGACGCGGGCGGTGAAGCCTAGGGTTTGAGACATTGTTGATGTGTTGTTAGGTGCAAGTGTTGTTGAAGGAGGTGTTGGTTGGTGGTGGTGGGGTGGAGCGAGAGAGATGGGTGGTTGTGAGGGGAGAAGAGGAAGTGGTGAGGTTTATATACGGACGAGATGCGAGGTAGCATGCGTCATCGGAAGGGAGAAGGCTATAGAAGGACAGCGTTCTGATTCCAAGGGGAAGCGAGTAACACGAGGAGCAAGCCACGCAGATCTCCTCCGGGGCCGGCAGTAATCTAACAGTAAGAATAGACAGGGGCTTTCGCTGGGAACGAGAAGCGCGAATCTGGCTGGGTTGGAGTCCGGGCTCGGAAGAGGGCTGGGTATGGAAGACACTGCTCAGCTGCGGAGGCAACACCGCTCTTCTCGTCACAGAGGAACATAGAACATATGCATATCGAGAGCCAGACTTGAGGTTGAAGATGAGACAGGGTGGATTGGATGAAAGGAGTTGGACTGACATCGTCGTTCGTCAGGAATAGGGTGATAGCTCGGTGATGTTGCTTCCTGCGTCATTCAAGGAACCAGAAGGAGCGACCGTGTGTGCGAACAAGAAGCCTTCAATCGCAACTTCACCAGCCCGGAACACATCCCTCGGCCATCTCGCCTTCTCGTCGCCCTCTCTTATCGCGCCGTAAGCAACAATACACGACCGTCATGGCCCTTCCATTCCTGGAACACAATGCGTTCGAGATTCGAATTCTGTTGGCTTGCAGCTCCGTCCATTCCTATTGTCAGCAGCCTACACTGTTCCCATCTAACGTTCCTCAGACGTCATTCTAGCAGAGAGATAAGAAGCCGACGCCGCATTACAGTAGTCAGTCACAAGTATAGCCAGCTGTGCAACGAAGTGACGAAGCAACAAAGCACAGCTCGTAACATCCACCCGGTGAGAGAAGGGGAGTCTGGATGATGGAACCTTGGAGACTAACACTCGTCACCGATAAGCTGCAAGCATAAGCGGTTCTGCAGCAGACCGAGGCACCATGCATATGCATGCGGTTCCGCTGACGATGGAGAGTTTGTGAGCATGGGAGTGTGGCGGTACGGTGCACAGTGTAATAGGGGAGCTCAGGGGAGCGTGAGCAGAGTCGGGGAAAGGCAGGAGCGGTTGGGTCAACTGGGGGACGGCGTCGAGGGAGAGGAACGAAAAATCTGGATCGGGGCGCCACAAAGTGAAAACATGGACAAACAAGGCACCGCACCGGACCCGGAGCACATTCCGGTGCCACATCGTTTTCTCGACTCACCGCTTCAGACAGGATCACCGCTTTAGACTACCGTCGAGAGCTTGCCCACCTTTTGACGACTCTACCACGGGTCTCTCTACACTCGCTTCTACATACTTGTTGGAAGCTCTAACTATGCGACTCCGATGATCCGCCGCCCTCCTGACTTCGACAGCAACTCAACGCCGTCTTCTCAACGGTACTCTGACTTGACACTGACTTCTGTTCTGACTGTCGAAACGAACGTTCTTGGACGTCCATCCGCATTGCTAGCTAGTGCTAGTCTAGCTTGAGGTCTCAGGCTGCTCATATTGTTGAGCTACCTGCCGTACTGGTCAATCCGCACCCGACTGCACGCCATACAGACATCCGTCAGCTAGAACCCTGCGAAGACAATCTCAAGCCCGAGGTCGAGATCCGTAAACTTACCGTCACTCTGCTGAAGGTCTGGGTCGAGCTACGTATGCACTTGGTTCAGCTTATCGACACACGATCTCTCCCAGATAGAGCTTATTGCTACCTGACCTTAGACTAACGGCGCTACGTCCATGCTCGTTTTTGGACACAGTCCACGGTATCTTGCGATTCGACGACAACCCCCGACTCTTGCTCAGGTGTAGAATCTGCTAGAAATACGGTGATTATTCAATAGGTGGGTCGGTTACTGTCCAGACAGTAAGTACGAGTCATGATATCATTTATAAGGAAATAGAGGATATAGTGTTATCGATGTCGAATGGTATAGCATATAACAATGAATGCTCCGTCTCAACGCTCAATCCTAAGCGAGGTGGTACTCAGTCGGTCGGTTCTTAGCCTCCTATGATCATCTGGATCCCAGCTGAAGCTCTCAACTGTGCATCTAATTTTCACTGTGCCAAACGGAATCATTCACCAGCACTCACCTCACCCTCTCTCAGACTCACACAGAGTCCGTCTGAGCCCTACATAATACCCCAATGGACTGGCTCTTCTTTACTCTGTGAATCTCTTTGGCCTAGTCTCTCGGAATTTTCGAGCTCCCATTGAGATGAGCGATACGTCCGCCACTCCGAAGCAAAAGATATTGTTTATTGTTTAGGCTCGCCGGAAGGGTCGACGGTGAAACAAAAGTCCTCGGGTGTCCGTAAGCGGTTCGTGCTGGATGGGGTCGCGGGCTGATCGAGATACTTACACATATAGAGCTACATACATAGTCGATTCTCTACTGATATTTCGGCGCAGAATGAAAGGTTTCATTTACGAACTCGGATCTCCCGCCCCGGAAACGGGCCTTTCACTACAACACTTCAGCTTCATGCAACTTCCATACATACCGACAGAAAGGCCCCATGGTCATGGTCATTCTTCTTGATACGGCCTCACTCGTATGTGCTCATTGTCCTGCATTCTGCGTTCACATGGATTGTGCGTCCTCTGTTTGCATATCTGTTCTCTTTGCCTTCCTGTTTTACAGCATCCCACGCTTCGCATTCAGACTGGACATGATTCACAGTATCCTGTGGTTAATTCGACGACAATGCCTGTCTCCTAGTCGCCGAATGCGCTATAATGGCCCATGGGTGAGTTGTCGTCTAGACCCTACTTGCCATGGTTTAATCGGAAAGAATAGGACAAACTGTCGTTGACGAAGCAGGTAAGTATGTATATGAATGCCCCTTCTCAACGTTTGATGTATATGATAGCCGAGGTGGTACTGAGTCGTGACCCGGTCTTTTCAATCTCGTACGGACGACTGAGACCGCTCAGCACAATGATGAGCACCGAACAAGTCCAGCGTATCACTTCGACGTCCATCTATTCTTCTGCTCTAAACACACACACACACACGCACACACACACACACACTCTCTCTCAATCGGCCACCAGCACTCGCCCTTCTCAATCTCGTCTGGGCCCTAACGGAGTGACACTTCTTTGCTCTGTGCCTCTAAATCCTTTCCTGGACCCGATCTCTCGGAATCTTCGGGTCCCGTCGGTCGCTCTGGCTGCGAAAGGATTCGGACTCACACTTAAGTACGCCTTTTATTTCTCGGTCTCGCACAAACTCCGTCGCTGCCCTACGTAGTCATGGAGTCACTCTTCTTTTCTTGGTGCTGCATTCCCTAAGTTAGATTCAGACCCAGTCCCTCGCAATCTGAGTCTTCGAGTCAGTCGCATCTGTATCTCGTATTCAAATATACGGTATATACTTACACTGCGGGAAGTATCACCGGTAGAAAGTACCGGATCATCCTGTAGGTATGTTACAGGACAATCCTGTACAGAGTACCGGATAACTGCCGGATTTTCCTGTAGTGAAGTACCGGATTGTCCTGTATGTAGTACTGGATTCTCCGGTAACTTTTGTCACTTTTCACTGGACAATCCTGTGAGATTGTACAGGGCAGTCCAGCACCCTTCACGATGGTTTCCGGTATTTTACACACATTGATTTGAGGCCAAAATAGTAAACAAGCGGGGAGAAACAGAACGACGGCCATGTATTGCTAGCAACTGTACGCTACGAAGTACATACACAGCTCAAAACACATGGACGCTGTACTGAATATAGCTTCACAGCTCAGCGTTCTATCACTCGCAAAGAAAATGCTGTCAGATGCCACGCACAACGATGAACCTGCGACAATGGATGGCAAGGAGATAACATGCCTACCTCAGTTGTGGTACTATTTCTCGTCCGCCGCTGAAAGCTCTGGAGCCGATGGCGAAGGGCAGTCCAGTTACGGCTGTCGGAAACAGGTCAGAGACCAGAGGGGTCGATTGGCTGGGTGAGAGTGGTATTTTAGAGGGTGAACTGTGTGAAGAACAAGTCTGTCAGTTACATGTATACTTCGAGAAGGAAAGAGTACAGGGGGAATATGAGCATATCTAGTATGGTCTCGGAGATCCTGGGTTTCCGGGAGAGGTTGTATTAGGGAACCTTGGTATGCAAAGCAATAGGGCGCACCAGTGCCGCCACATTTAGCATGATATCCGCAGTGAACAGTAGATGAACGAGGAAAGGATAGACGAGAGCAATACGACGTACATCAGCAATTCATCACTATCCTCAATACTAAACGACTCTATCCTCTCGTTTATACCCATATCCACCAGCCTATTCAGGTCGACCTCAACTGCCGCCACTAACGCAGTATCCAGCATCTCACCCCTCATCTTGCTCTGCACCCCCGCGAGCGACGCACCACCCGCTGCATCCACATGTCCTATGGTCAGAGCATTGAAAAGAAACTGAGCACGTACCTATCTGCTTCCTTTGGCTTCACTTCCGAACGGACTCTATGTGTAGAATGTGAGAGTTGACAGTGGTTTTCCAGAGAGAAAGCCGAACACTGGCAGCATAGTGTTCGACACAGTCCGAGCCATACCGGCCATGGCAGGGGAAAGAGATTTCGAAGGAAAACTAGCTCAGATGTACCCAGAACGTGTGTGTTGAAATCATGAATGACCATAGCGTGAACGAAATAGAGGGCCGAGCAGCATCGAGGTCGACGAGGCCGTTGGAAGAGGTTGGAAGGAAGTGATGAACCAAGCCAAAACACGGAACAACAAACGCGTCATCGTAGCGGCAATTTCCGAACAGCGCTCGCCACCCCGTGCGAGGCGATGTGGCGCCTTCCTTTGCAGCAATCTGTGAACTGCACATATTCTCTGCGACTTTGTGCGACCATTCGAGCACATCAAACTTTCTTCTTATGAGCTTCTCAGTGGCTGGTAGCTCTATATGATAGTATGGAACCACATGGAGCAGTAGTGTCTTCCAAATAAGTACTTGAGAATTGCTGGACTCGGAATACTAGCAAAGTATATATCATCCGCTAACGGCCTTGTGGATGACTCTTACAAATTAACACCCATGGAGACAAGAGTTAGGCTGATTTAATACACGCTAATTGACTCACATAATATAACTGTGCCCTCATGGTAGCAGGAATCCAGTGTTTACTACAGGAGTACTGGATTTTCCGGTGATCTCGCTACAAATGGCAGCAGTGATTGGAATCGGTGCTGGTACATGAGGAAAGGTAGAATTGGTCGCAACAATACTCTTTACATTGATTCATCATGGGTACGAGGCATTTCTCAGGTAGAACATGAAATACAGGAAAATCCGGTACTTTTGGGCGGTGACACTTATACAGGACAATCCGGTACTTTGCGGGCCACCACTGGATTTCCCTGTACTTGGTACAGGATTTACTTCCCGCAGTGCTTACGTTGCTCTGGCTGCTAGATAAGTAATTACAGTATATTGTGTGTGCTCGCAGAAAGCGCCTCGAGGCGCGAGCTGATGCACACTTACATAGCTTATTGCCTCGGTGTGGGTTTCTATTGATATATCGGCGCAGGAGGGACGTCTCCTTCATGGATGGTTCTCATACCTGGACCACGAGAACGGGACTTTCAGTATGTACTTCGCCTTTCAACTTCCGTTCGGATTCTTGATCACTAATAACTACATGTACACAGGACTTGAGCTTGAATCCTGAGCGAAGGGCAAGGAACGGGAATCGGCGTTTTCGTCAATAGCCTTCAAAGGAGTCGCTGAGGCTTACATTGCGGTATGCGTAGGGACTGAGCATACCCGGCCTTTGATTGATGTATACTTAGATAGAAAGGTGTGAATACTTCATCTCCGTGCTCGTTCGTTTAACTTGATAATATAGGTCTGTTTAGCGAAAGCTCTGGGTATGTATCAAGCTACATAGTCCACCTACCAGTGCTCTTTACTTGTCTTTCCCGTCGTCCTCGTACTCTGTCCCAAGACTCCAGGAGCTAGAACTTTAGTTCATATGACGAACGAACACCGTCAATCACTTTTCCCCCGCTCGTATGTACTATACCCCACTCCAGGCTTGTCTAAACGCCTGGTCCTGCTTGCGCCCTCGACGATATCCCTCCCGTAAGGCTTTGACTATGATATCTCAGGCATTGCAAGAGGTTGCATCTACTTATCTGGAGCTCGTATTCCCCGACTTTCATCGATCTAAGTATCCGTGGAGGGTCCAGACGTTGGTGATGTCGCACAATCTATCTACACCGGGAGATTTGTGTTTCGGCTTCACGCCGGCTGATACCCATGTTATCGTACAGACATAGCCTGTCTTCAGGAAAGGCTATTATCGCACGGCTCATACAAACTTAAAGCCTGGGGCTTTCCGAGGACTGTCTGCGCTCCTTACTAATTGGAGTGGACGGATCCGAAACCTTTCCACTGGATTCTCTGCCCGCGACATAGCTTGAGTTTGGTGGGATTTTCTCCGTATTTGTCGAGTGAAAATGCTCGTGAGCAGTCATTTTATGTGTAGATTGTGGGCTGTACCTAGTTCATCCGACTGGGAACATGAATCAGAATGTTGACTCCGTAGGCTTCGTGATATGTACCGTTGTGACCGATGGGCGATAACTGAGTATATAATACAGAGAATGAGGCTGAACAAACTATAAATTGTGAGAAAGAGCATGGGAAGAAGATGAAGGTAAGAGGCGGGCCCCGACATTTACGCAATTGACCCTTTTGCTTCAGTTCTAGCAGCGCTGACAGGGAACATAAATATTCACGGGCTATATCATTGGGTCACGTCAATACGGCGAACACTTCGTATGCTGTCTATTTTACCTCACACTTCCGGGCCTACCATTCCCCATTCGCACTACAGTCTCTGAATTCTCTTAAAGTGCTGACTTTCGCGCCCTGTAGGCTGTATCCAATCAGTTCGCACAGGCTTATGAAGTTGAGGTTGCAGCGGGGTCGACCATACCGTATCGCGTCTTCAGGTGAGGTACCACCTATCCCTGTGGATTCAGAATCGACGAAATATTTCATTCACTGTGCGTGTGGCGCTAGATCCGATGGTCTGTTGTGGCTCCAATTGTCCCCGGAGGCCATAGCAAGGTAACGGGTCTTAAGTAGTGAGTCGAAGGTGTTATCGGCTTGGTACCATGTGCACTTTGCGCCTCCAAAATTGGCAGTATGGCTTGACGGAAGTCATCTTTTGAGCTATGCGTTCCGATTTCAATTTGCGCCACAGACTCCCACGCCACCCGGCGCCACCGTGTCAGGATTTTTGTTGACTCGTTGTTTGGCGCGTCGCGCCTCAACTTGCTTTGACCTCGGCTAACGCTCTTGCTCTCAACCACCATCTCGCATCAAACTAGATCTCACAAACCATTTCACAACTACTCACTGCCCAATGTCTGAAAGCAAAACTCGTTCGACGAGGTCGCCTCGTCTAGATCCGGACCCGGACACGAACAGCAACATTGGCACATCTACTTGTGCCAGTCCGAGTAGCCCGAACATGAACCGTAGCACAGATGTTGAGGCCGTTTACGCATTGAATACTCCTAATCGGAGAAAGAGAGGTCGTTCAACTTCTGGTGCGTTTCGTTTCCGTGCTCAATCTCATCGATAACCGAACATACTAATACCATAACTTTCCTCTCCAGGAGAACGTCCTCACAAATATCATAAACCTGCCTCAGCTTCAGACGAAAACAGCGATACCGGAGTATCCACTGTCGTCGGACCTAGTACCCCGAAATCGAAGTCTAGCACTGCCCTTGAAGACGTCCATGAAGCGAATAGTCGTGTGAGAAGGGAAACACGACGTTCAACTTTTGGTGCGTTTCGTCTCCGTATAGGATCTCATTGATGACCAAAGACACTAATACCATAACTTTCCTTTCCAGGAGAATGTCCTGACGACTCTCGTAGACCTGCCTCAGCTCCAAACAACGACGCCAGCACATCCACTGTTGCCGGTTCCAGGACCCGGCGGGACTTGGACCCCAGCGCTGGTCATTTCGATGCAGTCTATGAAGCGAATATTCGTTTGGGAAGGAAAAGAAACCGATCACCTTCTGGTGCGTCTCGTCTCCGTACCAGATCTCATTTGACAACCGAACATACTAATACCATAACTTTCCTCTCCAGGAGAACGTCCTCAGAACTGGCCTAAACCTGCGCCAGCTCCAGATGTAAATAGCGATATCGGACCATCCACTGTCACCAATCCCGGTACCCCGAAATCGAAGACCAGCTCTACTTTTGATGTAGTCTCCGAATCGAATATTCGTTCAACTTCTGGTGTGTTTCGTCTCCGTATGAAATCTCATTTATGACCGAATATACTAATGCCATGACTTTCCTCTCCAGGAGAACTTCATGTTGAGCACCGTGGGATCAATAGGCCTACAACAGATACAACCGCGGCCAGCGTTCATGAAGAAAACGACGATGAAGGAGACATACAAGCTTCAGATGTTGCGAACGCCAATCTGTCGACTGCACCCGCCGACATAGTTTATGAGGTAAGCTCTTCGACCATCTCTTGATCACGGCGGCTTACATATATCGCATCGACATTCGGCCAATATGATAGATCTGCGGGTGGGGGACGCCAGGAGAGATGTTGAGCCTTGCTCGCACCTGTAAACGCGTGCGCGACATCCTCATGTCGCGTTCGAGTGTGACTATTTGGAAAAATGCGAGGCAACAAGTATCGCCTCCTATCCCAGATCCGCCTGCCTGTGTCTCTGAGCCCTTGTGGGCGTCTCTGGCCTACGATGAAATCTGTTCTGTGAGCTCCATTTCGCCGTTTGATGATAGTGATCTTTGCCGCTGACTGCTTTTGTCCTACAAGAACTGTGGCCGAACAACCCGTGAAAATCCTTGCTGGGCATTTTTATCACGCTTATGTGCAAAGTGCCGGCGCACATGGTTAGTCTGGACCCTCTCACATTCCTAGAGACATGCTCATCTCTGCACTCCTTCATGATTTAGCCTCATCGCTCAGGAAGATTATGGGACGAATAAAAGTAACACTGAGAATATTGTATGGGATTTAATCGTACACAGTCGCCAGATATCGGCTTCTAGGACCAGTGCGCTCTAATTGCTGTTGTAGTCTCGCTCATAACTGAAGATATATTCCTCCTTTGATAGTAATGTGTGTTAGAGACCAAGACTTGTACCAGCCCAAAGAGCTAGACAAGACTACCGCCCTCCTCTTCCAATACACACAAGATGTCATGACGAGGAGGAGAGGATCGAACGGTGCCTTAGAGCGGTTTATCAGCGAGAGGCAAAAGGCCGTTGAGCTCATGAATGAAGTAAGTCCTCCTATAATTGTTTTGCCCTTCTAGTCATTACGCAGGTCGAAGTGCTAATCTTTGATTTGTGTGAAGATGGATGATCGCATGAGAAAGTGGTTTATGCAATTTTACGAGCTTCGGTATGCCAGACTCAAAACGTCAGTATCCTTTCAGATGTCATAGTGCTAGTCTCTTTGTGACACGTCCTTTTGGGCAGCATACAATCTCACTTTGAAGGCGAAGGCTTCCACTCTTGGGAGTTCCTTACCGATGAATTTCAAGACATCGAATGTGTGAGATCAGTAGAGCCTCTAACGGATGAAGGTACGCGGCTTCTGAACCTACGCTTCGTCATCGCACAAACAGTAATAACCCGACTTTTTCCAGAGTGGTACAGTATTCGGCCGAAGCTTAGCTTTCACCTGATCAACGCTCGGTACCAGCGAGAAGCGGCTCAAGCTCAGGCCCTGAAAAAGGCCGGGGCCAAAACCCGATAGAGCATATCATGGAGATGTACTGAAGCAATTTGTATGGGAGCAACGACGAGGTCAAGCGTTACGGTCCGGAGAATAGCAACGGCCTCTGGATGGTGCGTTACGATTGCAACCACAGGTGGTGTGGCGCCGTAGGCGCCCCAAAAAATCATTAAATAACGCCTTTTTCGTAGCAACGGAGCCCTTGTTATGCGTCACGTAACGCTGTTCTGGCAACGGAACGGAGGGCGCGTTACGCGTTACGTTGCTCCCATACAAATCGCCTCAGTATGTTTTACGTGCTAGTCATCTATCATGTCGTCTTATTGATTATAGGGCCATAGGCACGAACAATCATGGAAGAGCCGGTTCAAAGGAAGGATTTCGTGTTATGTTCAACCTCGCGCCAGCAGCTAGTGCTGGGATAAGCACCTCTTGAACTGGTCGATTGTAAAGCTGGTTCAGGTGTTTCATATGGACAATCTCCCTATACGACCCGCCCTAGCCCACCCTAGTAGATTTTGCTTCCGTCGATCTATTCTTTTCATACTACGCTCATATTGTTATCTACTGTGTCTGTGTACAGTGTTGTTTTTAAGGTTTCTTCTGGAGAAAAATACGGTGCTGCACACTGTGGCACTGCTTTCGACGAGTCGTTTGATTCGGTGACTCGGTCGCGTCAACCTTGAGAGAGCCCGTGCATGCTTTCATTGATCAAAGCCCGTTTGTTCAAGACTTTGAAATATAAGTAGACAAAATACTGGGTGCTAGATTTCTCGGAGTACTCTACGTATTTACCTGCGCGTATGCTGAGAAAAGTCAGGAAAAGTCAAGGGCTCCTAGACGAACGCCTAAATAAAAATGTACTAAATAAAATGGCTCCACCAACTAGGCGCCGGCACTTGCCGAGGGCCCCATGTTCGATCGAACATGCCCCCCAGATGCCGAATTCCTTCGTTCGCAACATCAGCGCCCAAACGCAGACACATCAGACACAGGCACGCGAGTTGCCTTTTGACTTGGACACACAAACTACCGCACTTTCGCTAGCTATAGTATGTCCCTCTACGCCTCTTTGGTCTGGTCCCTTTGGGTGTACCTTCAGTACGCCCTCGGCCTTCCTCTTCTATCTCATCGTCAGGCTGTTCTGGGATTCCGCTGGTTTTTCCGTGGTCTCAACCAGTGTGGGAATATAATTACCGACAAAGACGTGCACAAACTGCTGGTCGACTGGGAAGCTGCCAGACAGGTGACGAGACCTGGAAACACCCTCGAGGACGAGCAAGACGAAATCGATATCAGGAACTGTCTCAAGCCCGATTCATCGTCCTCCGCTTCCCCTGCAGGTCACTTCGTAACGACGCTCACATCGCGCTCCTCTTCCTCCAAACCGCCACGCTTTGACGACGGATACCGGTTCCCGGCGCTTACCCCTCTATGTCGTCGACGATTATGCCACTCGGTGCGTCCATTAATTAACCATCTTTACATGTCTAAGCCTCGCATTCTATACTCAACTTCTGTCTCATAGGGAACCTGGCAATTCATATCTGGCCGTCTACTCAAGAACGCTGCCAAGAATCACAAGCGCGCTGACGACCTCGAATCATGTCTCTATGTCCTCGTCTATGTAATTTTCCGGTACCAAGAAAGCTCACTGAACGAGGACTTTCTCGCCCTTGAGATGGAGGAGATCTTTAACCAATCGGATATCGTTGAAGGTGTTCATTGCGGTGGACGAGGCAAAGGGTCATTCCTTAGGGGCAGTGGCTGGACCCTACCGCCCAAGATCGTCACGGAGTCCTTTCCCGTCGCCCTTGCCGGCATCATCAACAGTCTTCGATCCATATTCGTCAAGCGCTACACTAGTCGCCCGGAGCCACTGGATACTGTGCATGCCGTGTATAGGAAGGACGTGCAGGTGCAGTGGGATCGCTACAACAAGGACAAAAAACGAGCAAGAGCGGCGCTCAGCACCTCCAACGAGGTCATCGCGATATTCAAGACATTCCTAGATATGCCGGATAGTGATTGGGAGGAAGGTCGGCCGTACATGGATCGCCTTGAGTGGCAGTGGATCAGTGAAGAGACGATGCAGAACGAGCGTAAACGTGAACAATTGCAGGCGACTCCGATGGGCAATAAGAAGAGGGCTACGGGGGCGGGAATTCACAGTGGATGAGTGGACAGAGATTTCTGGATTTCTATCTATGGCGGGGAGTAGCACACTGGCTGCGACTTGGGCTTGACTTTGTACTTCATAACGTGTGTATTAGGGCAGCCTAACGGCGAGGAATGCAATTACATCTAAGCAGTAAAGAGCGAATAATGTAGGAATATATGGGCGGAAGGGCTTAGAGTAGGTAAGAAATGAGGTTTCGATAGGCCGCCGCATAACATGCGATTAAAAAGACGATTAGTAGTCCTATATACGTATGTAGGTTAGGGGAATCACGTCCAAGAGAGTTCGCCCATACGGGTACGGACCGTGTCTGGAGTACACTAGATCTGCGACGAAGACTCAGCTTTCATGCATACAACAGTCTAACAATAGATGAGGCGTACTTACCATTCGGGTCGAGGTTCATCCTCAGGATACAACAACACCAATTTATCGAAGTCCACCTCCTCTGAACTTGGCATCTTCGCGTCAACGTCAACGTCCACATCCACGTCCGTCGCCGTGCCAGACATCGAACCGTCTGGCACATCGGACCTCGCCGAGGATTCGATCACCATACGCCCCACTTCGTCTTCGTCCTCTATATCCTCCGTCTTCATGCGTATATAACGACTCTCGTCATTCTCAGATCCTGCAATCATCCCACCATCCACGCTACTAATACTCATCTCATGCTGCTCTCCTTCGAACGCCCCGGTGTCCGTGGTAGCCGAACGACCTGAAAACCTATCCGCAGATGACCAAGATGTGTGGTCTTGAGGTCGAGCCATCGAAAGTCGAATCGTAATCGTGTATAGTTTCGGAGTCTCCTCGACCTCCGCCACCCTGGCGTCCTCCGCCTCCTCCGCCTCCATCTCTACCATAGCTTTCTCGCCAGCAACCGTCGTAGACTTCTCCTGGACCCCTTCTACCGTAACCACACCAATCTCCTCCTTTCGATCTTCGTTCGGTATACTCTCCTCTCTTGGCACGTCTGTAGACGTCTTCTCCATCTGAGGATCTCGTGCAGACACTAAGTTGGATTCGTGGGGTCTACTGTTACCTGGACCAGGTTGAGACGTACACGACACCACGACATTCGTGCCGCAAGAGTGAGATGCCGTTTTCGAGGGCGATGTAGCAGAGGATCGTTGAGCTTTCTGTTCGAGAGAGCAACGATAATACGATCGAAGTCCGAAGCTGTTGTTCCTCCGAGACGTAGACGTGCCGCCGTACCTGTTTTCCATGTATATGGTGATGAGTACGAGAAACATCGAGGGAGAACAACCCGAAGTAGGGTTTCAAGTTGTTTTATGTAGTAGACATACCGAACATACTCATGTCCGGTAACAGAGCCGATTCGGTTCATGATGTCGCGAGTCGCGGCTAGAAGGAATATATGCTCTGTGATAATGCGGGGGAAGGATGCGTGGAAGACGAATGGTTCAGCAGAATCGTCAGCCGAAGACGGCGGTTGTTTGAGGCGCGTCCGGAGGTCGTCGAGAAGACAGGATAGGTCGGCATGGATCGTTGGCGCTGTGCTCGACGTTGACGGAGACGTGATCTGTGGTAAAGAACGGTATCAGTCCTTACCTCACGACATCCACGACGAATTTCAGGTGGGCATGGATGAAGATAATTTATGTTTCAGAAGGGCCACAAGGAGAGACAAGACCCACCTTGAATGAGTACTTAGGCTCCGAAGTAGTAGTCATTGGGTCTTGCACGGTCCCATCGGGACTCCTCATCGTGCTTAACTTCGCCGCATTCATATTCTGTCAACCATGCGCATTAGCAACACATTCATTCGATGTCCCGAGCAGAAAACTTACCGCAGAAGATGATTGCCCACTAAAAGCCTCCCGCTCCCTTAATTTCTTCTTCTCCTGCCATTTCTTGGTCGCGATCCGTTGTTTCTCCTTGCACTCCTCGCACTGCACGTAGTTGTACGCTGACAGAGGGGGAAGAATAACACCGCATCCTATTCGTGTACAGCGCCGTTGGGTCAAGGCGGAGCTCAAACTATCGGTTGCTGATGTTGGTGTGACTGGCGAGATGATCGGGAAGGGAGAGGAAGGTTTCGAAGGTCCTGCGTCGGAGGGTACATTTTCCATCTACCAGAATATCAGGTTCACTATCAGGCGAAAGAAAAAAACAGAGAAAACGCACGACAGACTCGCCGGAAGCCTCCCGCTCCCTCAATCGCTTCTTCTCCTGCCATTTCTTGTACGCCATACCCTGTTTCTCCTTGCAATTCGCACACTGCACGTATTTGTACACTGATAGAGGGGGGAGAATAACGCCACAGCCTATTCGTGTACAGCGCCGTTCGGTTGAGGCGGAGCTCAAATGACCGATTCCTGATGTTGGTGTGACTGGCGAGATGGTCGAGAAGGGAGAAGAGGGTTGCGAAGGTCCTGCACTGGAGGTTGCGTTTTCCATCTACCAGGACATGGTGTTCAATATCAGGCAAAATGTCAGACCAGAGAAAACGCACGACAGACTCAGAACCGCTCCGCGATCCTTCAAGGTTGTTGGGCTCTTCGTCCTCCACATTAATACTTCCACCCCTCATTTTTTCCCGCTGCCGTTCGGAATATGCCCGAGCGTCAAGTCTTCCCTGCTCCCGACAAGATGCACATTGGATGTAATGGTAGCTCGCAAGATCTGGAAGAGTATTGCCACAGCAACGTCGCGAACAGATACGTTTTGAAGATGTATCCTGAGAGGCATCGACTCCCGGTTTGGTTGTGGTTATGCTGGTGGGAATGAGCGAACTGGAGGGCGTTTGTGCGTTGGAAGTACCTGGGTCGATATTCTACGGTTGTGTGGTGTCGGCTCACATATCCACATTCCCTAGACAGTAGGGAAGAACTTACCATGGCCTCGTTCTCACACGCAACAGTAGTCTGGATTCCTTCGTTCACCTTCACATCCTGCTGTTGCTCCTCGTCCAACCTCTTCCGTTTCCTTTCCCTGACGCCTGCATTCATAGCTCTTCCATGCTCCTTACACGCCGCACATTGCACATAGGGATAGATATTGGCAGCTGGTAGGACGGCCCCACAGTTTCTGCGTGTACAGACGCGGGGTGCGGAGGGGTTGGGAGTTTGATTGTTTATGAGGGAACAAGATGGTGATGATGACGGGGGTGGGGCACTGAGGGAGGGTTGCGGTCCTGAAGCACCTATTTGGATGGCCTATCCGTCCAGCAATTTCCATGCCTCGTAAACAGACCACACGTCAAGCCCAGGTCAACAGAAAATGATCGCTCACCTGCGTTTTTGACGACTCGTTTCTTATACTAGAAGCGCTCTCCCTTTTCATTCGTTTCCTCTCATTAAAGACGCGCATTGCCTCTCGACCCTTTTCGCGGCAGGATTCACATTGTACGTAGACGTAGACGGAGACGGGAGGTAGGGTGGCCTTGCAGCCATTCTTGCTGCATTGGCGTGTATTAGGAGAGGAGGGCAGTTCACTAGGTTCCAAAGACGGCAGCGTAGACATAGACTCCATAGCCCCAATAAATCGTGGATGGTGAGGTGGATGTCGATGCTTAGTCCAGCACTTGGGCTGAAAGAAATAGTAAAAAGCTTCGGAGAAGACTGACGGGAAAGGAGTGAAATCGGAAGTCGGACTGAACCACACAGATAAACCGAGGAAAATGTCCACAAATCTCGAGTAAATATATCCTCAGTTTCGTGGAAATCAGGCTACATGTGATGTCAACAACCAGACTAGGACCGAGAAGCAATTTGGATGATCTGCGCAGACTTTACCACTTGCTATAAAATCTTGTGTGGAGCACCAATTACCTAAGCGCTTGGGTCTATCGATCCGATAGCGTGGCGAATACTGGCAGATATTGTCCTCATCATCGACGACGCCAACCGTGGCTATTTTCTTCTCTCACTAACGACAGTGGCGACGACAAGCGCGACGAGTGCGCTGTCGTGAGCGATACCCTGGACGATGCCACAGTCCCTCCCATTCGAGTCTCCAGGGGCTATCTCTGAGCTCCCTTACGTCTCCTTCCTTCTCGCGTACCCCCACCCCGCGTTCCTGCTGCCTGCCGTCGTCGCTCCAGGCAAACTCGCGCCTTCTCTAGTACCAACATGGTGCAATCCGATGCTCGTGGCACTCCTGACTGGCTCGCGTAGTGTCAAGAATAGTCGTCCAGTCACGCCAGACGGTCAGCTCGCCACATCTTTCGTCGAAAGCCTCCGGTCAACAGAGGTACGACGAATTGGCGAGTGGATGATGAGCGACGATCCGGACATTCTCTTGACGATGCGGCCACTTTGGATAGACCAAGACCACCCCGACATTCAGCTCCAGCTCACGAAAACGAGACTGGGCAAGGTTTGGGTCGTCACGTCTGTGCCACGTTCTCCGCTGCCCCCGATCCCAAGTACGCCGACCACTATTGCCCAGAGACGAGCGCGCGACGAGGATCTGAGGATATCGCTCAATTTGAGGCAGCAAGCAAATTTGCAGGTCACGAACTTGCGCGACAGTAGTATGGTCGCCATGGTCGAGTCGTTCGATTGGGCAAGTACGCCACTGGGCCCCCGAGAGAGTTGGCCACAAAGTTTGATCACATCGCTGGGCGTCTGTCTGTCGTCATCAGTACCGGTACGTACCTCTTATATACCTCGTTTCTCACTGCTTGTGGTCTGAATAACGCTCGGTACGAATTTCTACTGTGTATTCTGACCGTCGTATTGTATAGGGCGCGGTATGGTGGGGAGAGGAAGCTGTGATAATCTACAATGACGCCTAGTCGGTTTTTACAGTTCTGAACTTGAACTATATCCGAGATTCTCACGTCTATATCTAGCGTACCTACGGCAGGTTCGAAGCATCCGCGAATATTTGGGCAAGCTGGCTCCGTCGCTTGGAGTGAGCTATGGGAAGAAATCGGCCCGATTGTCAAGAATGTGTTTGACGGAGCAAGTGTCTGGAGGCAAGATGGTAACTCTATTACAATTTTTTCTCTCATATCCTTTCCTGATCGTCTCCTAGACCTCTTGCTTTTCGAGCGATTGACGAATGCTGGATTACCTGAAGAAAACTACTACGACTGGAGCTACCGACCAGTCAATCAGGAAGACGGTACCATCGGTGGAATACTGAGTAAGCAAGCCTATGTCCACTGAGAGTGAACCTGACTGATTCTCTGCAGACGATTGTTTTGATACAACGCAGAAGATACTCGGACAACGCCGTATGCGCTGCCTGAGCGATCTCACAGGAAGCACAGGCCTCTCCTCCTCGCCCACCGAATTCGCACAATCCGTCATCCACACACTTTCTCGTGAGGCTTACGCCCGTGACGTACCCTTCGCGGCTTTATACTTCTGTTCTTCTTCTGGCCCCACGAGCACCGCGCCAGCCGCCGCTCCATCTCCCGCCACAAAACCCTCGGGGATCGTCCACGTCGAACCCGTCTCGACACAAATCACCGTCACGCTCACGCTCGCAGGCACAATCGGCATACCGGATGGACACCCTGCTGGACCGGAATCGGCGAGCTGTATCGTCGAGCTGGCGTCGCAAGTGCCCGTGTCGCCACAACTGCTGGGTCTGACGGGATTGCAGACTACTGACCTGACGACGTCGATTTCGTTGGGTCAGTCGAGAGATTACATCACGAGTAAGGACGGGAGGAGGGCTTCTGCGGTGGCACCAAGCTCTACCAGCACTGCTACAAGTTCAGGGAGCAGTACTGGGACCGCGACTGGCATCCTAGGCGCAAATCCGACCTCTCCCGCTTCTGTTTCTGGGAAAGATACTTGTCCGTGGCCATTTGCGGAGGCGTTATTGAGCGGGCGTGTCATGCATCTCGATCATCTACCAGAGTCGGTCACGGAGGGATTGATCAAGAGGGGATGGGGAGATGAGCCACGAGAGGCTGTTTTATTGCCGATCTCGTTGGAGAGTGCGAGGATTCCTAATGCGGTGCTGATTTTGGGATTGAATACGAGGCGGCCGTACGATGCGGAATATGCGTCATTTGTGGACATTACGAGGTTGACGCTGAGCTCGACGTTGGGAGCTACGTTAGGAAGGGAGGCAGATCTGCAGCGAGCAGAGTGAGTGTTTCTTTGGTTTAGACGGTTATGGGAGATTACCGAACTTTTTACGCTTTCGTACAGGCACTATGCTCAGCTGGACGCGGTATGTATCTCATCTCTTCTGAGGACGACACGCTAATCATTGCCTCGGTGGCACGCCAACAGGCCAAAACCGCGTTCTTTTCGAACGTATCGCATGAACTCCGTCAGTATCCCTCTCTCTTCCCGATAATCTTCCTTCCGTGTACTCACACGCCACTTCATTGTCAGGAACTCCACTGACTCTCATCGGCGGTCCACTGGACGACGTGATCGCTGACCTCCCCGAGGGCCGAACACGTTCGAACCTCAAGCTCGCAGCGCGAAACGTCCGCCGGCTTTCCCGCCTCGTCGACTCCTTGATGGACTTCAGCAAACTCGCGGCAAACAAACTAGAGGGTTCGTTTCGTTGCATCGAACGCCGGTATAGGAAGTTGACCTTGTGGCACGGCTATGCCCTACTGTTTACATTCAGGACACTTCCAGCCAGTTCAACTTGGAATATTTACGGCGGATCTTGCTTCGCTGTTTAGGAGTCTTATAGAGAGGAGTGGGATTCAGGTGATTAGTCTGTGTTTGTGGTCATGTCTTGTAGTGAAGACACGGTGCTGATCGATTTTTTCTTCTTGCTCTTTCTCGCAGTACGAGATCGTCTGCGATGAACGTGTGACACAGCCATTGTGCTATATTGATCCAGAGTACGTCTTTTCCCCTCCCGCATTGGCAAGGTTTTTGAAGATTGACGTTGACTGTACGGCTTCGTTGCAGTTTCTGGGAGAAGATCGTCTTCAATCTCATCGGCAACGCGTTCAAGTGTACATCTACATGGCGTCCTTGCTTGAAGGAATCCCCAATGCTGACGCCGTAACATGTTCTAGATACATTCACTGGAACGATTACTGTGCGCGTAGGATTCACGTCGACACATGCGGTATTTTCGGTGCAGGATACTGGTATTGGGATCTCTGAAAGAGGTGCGTTTGTTTGTGTCGATGTGCTAATGCCGTCCATGTCTCAACGTTTATGAACCTCACATCCGTCAACCAGACCAGTCGAAGATATTCGATCGGTTCCACCGAGTCCAAGTAAGTCTTCTCCCGCGCTGCATCCGTGTTTTACTTGTCTGACTATTTGCCTAGTCTGTTAGTCGTAGTCATGAGGGTACAGGTATCGGCCTGGCTCTGACGAAGGTCAGTCACAGCTGCTACATAGCTACGAAAGATACCTATTGACATCTTGACGTAGGAATTGGTCGGCCTTCATGGGGGAGAGCTCGCCGTAGAGTCTGCTACGGGTGACGAAGAGCACGGTAGCAAGTTGTACGTCCAACCTCCATCGCAACCTCCCTCACTCTGAAAGAGCTACGACTGAACCACCCACACTCAATACAGCACTGTCAAACTTCTTCTGGGCAAAGAACATCTCCCCATGGCCAACACTCTCGACGTCTCCTCAACTCTGAACCGCCAAGGATCCTACGCCAAAAACATAGTAGAAGAAGCTAGGATGTGGTCTATGAAAACCTCTGGTGCGAGCGTCGAAGGCTCGACGCCTAGTGAGTCGGAGGGATCTGGGTCTTCGGATTCGTCTGGTAGCACGGGTCCAGGAAGGTTTGAGATGTCGTCGTTGGTGTTCTCGAAGTCGGATGTGGTTCTTTTAGGTGCGTGAATTAGATTGTCTACGAAAGTGTGCCTTGAGCGTATGCAGACGGAGCTGACGACGGTGGGCGTGTTGTGGCGTGATGATTTGCGGACAGTGGACGATAATTTGGATATGAGACGAGTGAGTGCTTATTCGCCGTCCTTCTCCACCCGAACGGGGTGCTCACTATGTCCCTACACTTGCAGTATATCAAATCTATGTGAGTGCTTTATCATCGCGTGAGGACTCAAGAAGCAGCCTGTTCACGCTGTTGTTGCGCTGCACATAGATTAGCACCGTATTGCACCAGTCAGTTATTCTCATCTTTATTCCACGCTTTATCACTCATTTGGGTTCCTGCGTTGGCTCTAGTAATTGAGGCGAATAACGGAAAAGAAGCGCTGGAGACCGTGGCGCATACAACACCGGATCTCATCTTGTCCGACGTTATGATGCCAAGTGTGTTGTTTCTCGACAACATTTGCGTTATTGGTTGTGCATTGCAGGCTAATATTTGGAATAGTAATGGATGGTTATGCGCTTTTACATGCTCTGAGGGCCCGGAAGGAGACAGGTTAGTAGACGCCATAATTTCATCGCGAGTCATCAGGACGATGTCTTACCATTTCCCAAATCCTTCGCGTATAGCAATGACACCGGTAATCCTGATCACCGCGAAGTCCGATAGCGAAGAGACAGCTGAAGGACTGGTAAGTCCCTGTCGATAGATTGAAGTCAATAGTGTAGCTCAAGACAGTCTGTTCTAGCTTTCTGGTGCGGACGAGTGCGTGCGCTTGTTCTTACACCTATACGTTCGTTGACATACAACTTGTCTATTCTAGCTACCTCACGAAACCTTTCAAGGTGCGAAATCGTCTTGTTTCTTCCAGCGAACCACTTGCTTACGGTTCGCTCAGAGCTCGGAGCTGGTCGCCAGGGTGCACCTGCACATGAACCTAGGAAAGAGCAGGATAGAGCTTGAGGCTCGCTTCCAGTGCGTAGACATGCCTTATTTTTCGTTTTCGTTTGTATTTACACGTAGACGCTGACAGAGAGAGAACGCGTGAGCTAGCACAATTGCTGGAGCTGAGCCCTGTCGCTATCATCAGGTGAGCAACAGGTAAAGTCCAGGCAGCTGGACCCGTTTGCTCATGACTACGTTATTGTTTAGGTCTGCCCGCGATGGCAGCATACTCTACGGTGGGTAGCCGTGGACTGACCACGTACTACGAACACTAATTGATTGCTCGCTAGTCAACCCCGTATGGTACGAGATCTCCGGGCGCAAAAACGGCAGTCCTCTGGATGAATGGTTCGTCTATCGTTTACTCCTCGCACGTCTTGTGTTTGACCGCTGTTTCATAGGCCTGAAAGGTGACGCTTCTACCAAAACATACCTGATCGCATGAATTGATCTGATTTGAGCTCGTCACTAGCCTACTGGAAGAAGATTTTACTACTGTCATGGACTTTTGGAGACGCATCCACAGGCCTCCAGCACCCGAGGCAGAGCCCGATGAGAAAAATCTTCTGTTAGACTTCCGTGAGATTAAACTGTAAGTACAGTTCGTGGTCTACATGCTGATCATTCTCGACTTCATGAAGGGTGGAGAAATGGGCGCTGGTGTCAGCTACAAGCTGAACGCACTGAAGGAGGAGGTACACGTAAGTCTGGTGCTCCTCACTCGTCGCTTTGGATTCCTCTGATTAGAAATCACCTCCTAGTCTGCAGTATCACAGACACCAGCCACCAGCGGCTATACGAGGCCCAGAAGCTTGCGTACGCACAGGAACGGGAGGCGATCGCGGCCCGGAGGGCTGAGGAGGCGGATGAACGTAGAAAAGAAGCCGAAGAACGACGGCGGGGCCAAGGTCTGTGTTCACATCGCTCTTGTTTGGGTTACTTGCTCATGCTTTCAGCTCTCAGAACTACTGATCGATGTTACATCTCATGAACTTCGACAGCCGGTATCGGCGATCATCAACTGCAGCTCCCTCGTACGATCTAATATGACTACTCTGAGGGACACGCTCTACGAGTGTCTTACTTCTCAGTCTTCGTTTGTACCTGAAGAGCAGCTGCTGGAGACACTCGACGACGACCTTGAGGCCCTAGACTCGATATATCAGTGTGGACTGGCTCAAGGTATGTCCCTCGATTGATCTAGTGCCGTAGCATGTGTTTGACTGAAGCTCGTAGAACGCATCGCCAACGACGTCCTTTCCCTATCGAGGATACAGTTGAACGTTCTCAGTATCCACCCGGGCCCGTTCAGACTTGTGTCGGAAGTGAGGCGAATATGCTCCATCTTCCGAAACGAGGTGAAGATGTGGGAACTCCGATTTTTCTATCCTGCTCGGTATTGACTGGCTGATATCCTTAACTTTTTTGTTTTGTAGGAAAAAGATCAACCTGGAGGTTGGGTTTGGTGAATCACTCCCCCTTCTCGGCCTCTCGTACGTCGCTTGCGACAAGGCCCGGTTCGGACAGGTCATCACGAATTTGATGAGCAATGCCATCAAGTTCACAGACGTGAGTCTTCGTACCTACCACATGTTTCCTCTTCTAATGTGCCGTGTAGACCTCCGCGGGCAAACGTGATATCATAGTCAATGTGGAAGTGGCATTGAGCGAACCACCCGACGGAAGCTGCAAAGCACCACCACTGCACATTTCGCAACCTGGATATGTAGTCCCTCCGAATACCCCGGTCTACATCTACGTTTCCGTCACGGACTCGGGACCTGGACTACAACCAGATGACCTAACTTTGCTGTTCAAACGGTTTGTGATCTATAGTCTCTGCAGCTACCAGTCGAGGCTCATTTTCTTTGAAGATTCCAGCAGGGATCGGTGAGTGCCAGTGCTCGATCGCTGTGCATGTGTATAGTCTGATAACCTCCCTTCGTGGCGTATAGAACTCGCACGACGTCTTCGGTGGCTCCGGCTTGGGTCTATTCGTCAGCAGATCCTTGTGCGACTTGTACGATTTCCATTTGCTTCTGTCATGTCTCGTACTCTAACACGCGATATATCTAGAATGGGCGGTCGAATTTCGGTTGACAGCGAGTACGGCCAAGGCGCCACATTCAGGTTCTTCATCAAGTCGCTGGCAGCGCCCACACCACCAGTCGGCCTCGATTCTCCCGCCTTGTCAACTCCGAGCAGTAGTATCAGCCCTGGATCACCGTCTGAAGCAGTGGATTATGTGGCCGTTGCCGGCGCGGAATACCATATCCTCATCACGGAGGACAATATCATCAATCAGGTATGCGACTGGACTTTGGCTCAGGCTGGGTTGATAGGCTAATACTTGTGTTCAGACTGTACTGAACCGCCAGCTGAAAAAGGCCGGGTGTTCGACAGAGCTTGCGAGTAATGGATTGCAGGCGATCGAGCGCGTTCAAAAACTGGCCACCATCAACGACGCAAACGGTGTTCCGCGACATTTCGACGCAATCCTTGTATGCCGTCCTTGGTTCTATCGTTTCTGTTTCTACCTGGCTGATCAGAGCGCATGCTAGCTCGATGTTGAAATGCCTGTTATGGACGGATTGACCGCTGTCCGTCAAATTCGGAAGATGGAGGCGTCGGGAGAGTTGCCTGGGGGGCGTAATTGGATATTCGCACTCACAGGCAATGCGCGCGAGGGGCAGATAGAGAATATCCGGAATGCCGGTATGGATGATGTCTTGGTGCGAAACACCTTCACTTTCGCTCGCCCCACCCCGCGTATGTCCTTCGTAGTTCAAGTGGCTGACTGTTCTCGGTGTGGCGTACAGATTAAACCATATCGCATAGACGATATCATGGCTAGGATTCGAAGTACCCGCCGGAGTCACGGACCCTGACCGTGATGCTCTTATTTTTTCTTTCTCCTCGGTGTTGTGTCTGTCCTTTTGTTCCGCGGAAACCCATGTCATCACTACTCCCGCGTTGCTTTTCGATCTCTTGGATGTACTACTATATCTATTTTTCAGTGGCCGCGACCGCTAACTACTAGGCGACTGTAGCCATATTTCCCTGTTCACAGTACATCTATTGTAGCGCCTACTATGGCATTTACCTGGGTCATCCTTTCTTCACCGCTCTTGTCACATACCATGCCATTACCACCTCTTCCGTCTCTGCCTTTGCGCATAGACATGCCGTTTCGTAGGTACGTGCCTCTTCTCACGCTCTCTTCCTGTGGGTATGTAATATGTATGACTCGTCGAAGCAGGGCCTAGGCACGCACCTTCCGTTAAACCCGTTCCGGAAGCAGACAAAGGTTAAAGTACGCGTGGACGCACGTGGCGAGTGGGGTTGCGTTGGAGTTTTCCCGATTCAGCGCCGTTTCCGGCGCCACCTCTACGACGTTGTGATCGGATCTTCAAAGCCATAAATTTCGAGAGCTCATTGTCGACAGCATTAGCGGACGCACTCTCCAAGCTGTTCTTCTCGACGTCGACGATAGACCGACACCGCACTGGGCAACGACGCCCTCCCAATTTTCCTCCTCGATGACGGCCGTGCAAGATCTTCCATACGCATCCTACTTGTTCAATTACTCATTCCCTGCCTTCCTCCTCGCCGCCGTCATCAGTCCCGGCAAGGGCGCGCTTGCCGTCCAGCCCAAGTGGTGTAACCCTGCACTGGCTTCTCTTCTCGTCGGGTCCAAGAGTACAAGTTTCAATTACGACTCAAACGAACGACTCGCTACTGCATTCATCAGCTCTCTCTCCGCATCTGAGGTCCGCTCGTTTGGGCAGTGGGCATCTGGAGACGAACCCAAATGTATCCTTAGCCTCAGGCCGGCATGGATTCCCCAGGGCGTCGACGATATTCAGCTCGAAGTCGTGAAGACTCAGATGGACGCCTACTGGGTTTGCACGACCGTGCCGAGGACAACCCTACCGCCTCTGCCGAGCACGCCGAGGACGATAGTGCAGCGAAGAACAAGACAGGAAGCCGTCCGTATGTCCCTCGATCTCAATCCCCGCACTACTCTCCGTATGTCCAGCCTTCGTGGCGGTACTATGGCGGCGATGGTGGAGACGTTCGACTGGGCGAGCACATCTCTCGGTCCTAGAGAGAGTTGGCCGGAGTGTCTTGTCGCGGCAGTGGGCATATGTCTTTCTTCTTCCATTCCGGTAGGTTCTTTCTCGTGTAGTCAAGTTTGCCTTTCTTCATTCCTTTAATTGCAGTCCGCTATCTGGTGGGGGAAGGACACGGTGTTGATCTACAACGATGCTTAGTGAGCATCGTTTCTCGAGTCTATAGTGCTTCCGCTTATCTTCCATCTCTAGCGTGGCCACCGCTGGCTCGAAACATCCTCACATATTCGGCCAGGCAGGGCCTTTAGCTTGGAGTGAGCTATGGGAGGAGCTTGGGCCGGCTGCTCACCGCGTGTTCGAAGGCGAAAGCGTTCGCAAACAAGACGGTAAGCCTTACTGACATATCTGAAAGCTCATCAGATTGAATACATCCTCAGATGTCTGGTTTCTCGAACGGCTTACCGATGCATTCCTTCCGGAGGAGAACTATTACGACTGGAATTTTAGGCCCATTTATAAGGCAGACGGGACGGTGGGCGGGCTTTTGAGTGCGATCATACCACTTGTATCGACATCATGTATACTGATTCACGTTATAATAGACGATTGCTTTGATACGACACAAAAGATCCTTGGACGGCGTCGTATGCGCTGCTTGAGCCAACTAACGGACGCAACAGGTATCACAGCAACCCCCGAGGCTTTCGCCGACGTCGTATTGAAGACCCTTGAAAACGATAACTACGTCGAGGATATGCCCTTCGCCGCGTTTTACTTCTGCTCTGCTGCTCCAGAAGCATCACGCGCGACATCTCCGAGACCGTCAGGGATCCTTCGTAACCTCGACGAAGAGTACGCGGGAGGAATACCGATTACCTTGACACTTTCCGGAACGATCGGAATTCCAGAGGACCATCCAGCGGCGCCTAGGACAACAATCTGCGTTGCTGACGTGAGTCCAACGCTCGACGTGTGTGCTCCTCCTCCTACATCGAGCCTTACACATGAGCAGATTGGTGGCGGATCTTCCCGTCCTGGTTTGCTTTCCTCTTCGATACTGCTGAGTGCTCCGGCAGATTACACGAGCGCTCAACAATCCAGACACGACTCATCTTCTACAGCTCCCACTCTTCGACGGAATAGAGCGACTTCCGGTGATGGTACACCTGTCCCGCTCTCTACGCCTCCTCCGTCGTGCGTGTGGCCGTTCGGGGAGGCGCTCGCACACCGTCGTGTTCTGCATGTTCCCTTCCTCACCGAATTGGTTACTGATGGTCTCGAGGGCCGAGGGTGGAAGGATAAACTTCGGGAGGCGGTAATCATCCCTATTGGCTTTGACGATGCGAAGCTGCCACAGGCGGTCCTCGTCTTGGGAGTCAATACGAGACGACCGTATGACGCGGAGTATAAGGAGTTTCTGGACATTATGAGATTGTCGTTGACTTCGACGTTGGCGGCGACGCTGGGGAGAGAGGCTGAGGTGCAGAAGGCGGAGTACGTATTGTCTTGCCTCAGGATGTGATACATCTGACGTTCAACGCTATTCACCCCCCTTCAAGATACTTCGCACAATTGGATGCGGTAGGACACCATGATGATGCTGTGCTTTATACTGCTGATTACGATATTACAGGCGAAAACCGTGTTCTTCTCAAACGTCTCGCATGAACTCCGTGCGTCTATACTCCGTCTCCTCAAATCTCAAAAATATTTTATCCGGGATAATAAACATTTCATCGCACCTTCCTTCACGCACACGCAATAGGGACGCCACTCACACTCATAGGCGGCCCTCTCGACGATGTCATCTCCGATCTACCAAACAGCCGAATGCGGGCAAACCTCAAGCTCGCAGCCCGGAACGTTCGTCGGTTGTCGCGGATCGTCGACTCTCTGATGGACTTCAGTAGACTGGCGGCGAATAGACTCGAAGGTTCGCTTTAGTCTCTGCCATTGTGTTTTGTTTCTGTTGGTGTTCTGAAGACAACGCGAACTCTTCGTCTGAGATAGGTCATTTTCAGCCGGTGCAGCTTGGCGTGTTTACGGAGGACCTTGCGTCGCTGTTTCGAAGTCTTATCGAACGCACGGGAATACAGGTATGCTTTCAGTGGAGAATTGGGTGTGAGAATGCGTTGCTAATCAGACCCTATAGTACCATGTTATCTGCGACGCAGACCCGCATCAGCCGAGCTGCTATATCGACGCTGAGTGAGCTCTCTCACCAGGCTTTCCGTATCACACTCAGGACCTCATAGTCGTCATGGCTCACTAGCTTCTGGGAGAAGATCGTTTTCAACCTCATCGGAAATGCGTTCAAATGTAAGCTCATAAAGATTGTCCCCGTCTTAAACCACCATTGTGAATAAATCTAATACCGCTCGATATAGACACATTCGTTGGGTCCATTACGATCCGTATCGAGCACACCGAGACGCAGGCGATCTTTACCGTCGAGGATACAGGCATCGGTATATCACCAGCAGGTCGGTCTGCTCCCGCACGACCATCTGTCCCCACTCACATACTCTCTTACTATTTCACCCGGCGTACTAGACCAGGAACGAATCTTCGAACGCTTCCATCGTGTCCCCGTAAGTCCCGGCTACGAGATCAACCTCGCTCGTTGTTAGCGCCTCGGTACGAAGTTACGTTTGCTTGATGGCTTATGTTTCTTGCTGGATTTTCTCCCTCGCAGTCCGTTGCTCGAAGCCATGAAGGTACCGGTATCGGTCTAGCACTCACCCTGGTACGTCAGCACCATCATAATATACGGAACGTTTCTTGACATATGGCGGTAGGAACTGGTCAACCTGCACGGTGGAGAGTTGACGGTCGAGTCGGTCACGGGTGATGCCGAGCATGGCAGCAAGTTGTACGTCGAGACCCCGAGACTCACACTCTGTGCTTCATCGGTTGACCCTCCACCCGTGGACCGATAGCACTGTGAAGCTTCTCCTCGGAAAGGATCATCTTCCGAAGGATCAGATGATGGACCGCACCATCTTTTCTGCCCGTCATGGCCACTACGTGCGGGACTTTGTAGAAGAGGCGAAGATGTGGTCTGTCCATTTGCCACAGTCGGAAGGGACGACGCCCAGTGGCGATTCGGATAACTCTACGAGTTCTGATACATTGAGTACGAGTCCGGGCAAGTTCGATATGTCTGCTTTGGCATTTTTGAAGTCGGATGTTGTGTTAGTGGGTGGGTCTCGTCGCTTTTTGGTTGATGTTGAGTAAGTGCTCAAGGCTGGTATAACTGATCACAATGGTTCTGCTGCAGTCGATGATAATCCGGATATGAGAAAAGTGAGCAACGAATTTCACAGTCAAATCATCTGCCATCATTTCTCACAATGATTGGTGTCTCCATAGTATACCTTATCTATGTATGTGGCATCCCTGCACATGATTCATGCTTACTGATTGGTATACCACACTCTTCCTCAAGTCTTTCCCATTATTGTACTGGTAAGCCCTATTCAAATTACGGACTCGTGTTTGCTCGCTATAACCCGTACCATCCAGTTGTGGGAGCCAACAATGGACGAGAGGCTTTGGACATAGTTGCCAAGACGAAGCCGGACCTGATTCTTTGTGATGTCATGATGCCTGGTACGCCTTTCCCAACGGTGACCTGCCGTACTACTCTAATACTCAGCTGTATTTTGACCTCGTCTTTGCCTGCGCAGTGATGGACGGGTATGCGCTGATCAATGCTCTCCGCGAGAACAAGGAAACTTGTACGTAGCAGCGCGTTTTCGTGCTCTTATGGTGTTCTTGGAACTTAAGCTTGGTTGGTATCTGTGTATAGCTTTGATACCTATCATCGTTATCACGGCGAAGTCGAATAATGACGAGACTGCGGAGGGATTGGTAGGTTTGAACTTGACTTATACAGCATTGCGCTGATCGTGGCTTCTCTGCGCTTTAGCTCTCGGGTGCAGACGAGTGAGTCTTGTTCTCTCTGATTGTGTACATTGTTCTGACCACCATCCAGTTTCCTCGCGAAACCATTCAAGGTGAGATTTTTTGGCTACCTTCGGGGTAGATTACTTACTTTGCCAACGCTCTGAGCGAAATAATTCAGAGCTCGGAACTTGTGGCGCGCGTTCATCTACATATGAACCTTGGAAAGGCTAGGATCGAGCTCGAGACCCGCTTTCAGTGCGTTACGAGACTCCTTGTACGTTTGATGTTGGGTCTTGACGAGCGCTTTTCAGAGAGCGAACCCGCGAAGTAGCTCAACTCTTGGAGCTGAGTCCTGTGGCTATACTGAGGTCTGCACGGGACGGAAGCATCGTATATGGTTGGTTACGTCCGTCTATGCAGTACTAGGACACGGCAGCTGAACTATTTCTAGTCAATCCTCGGTGGTATGAACTTACGGGACGTGCAAGAGGAAGTCCTCTAGATGAATGGTGCGTAGAGTCCTATAGGTCATAATAACACCCTTGACGAATATTGTCTTTGCTTATAGGCCTGAGAGGTATGATCTGAATTAATACATAACGTTGGAGAAGGCGACGTGGAATGTCTTTTATACTCACTAGCGTTATCTTTTGGATAGCGTCTATAATGAAGACTTGGACATGGTCATGGGTTTTTGGAAGACCATACACGCGCCTGCGATACCTGATTCCGAAGAGGAAGCCAACCACGAACCTCTTATCATTGATTTCCGTGTGTTACATTCACCTTATTCCAAGAGATACTTCTCTCCAGCTAACATCATCCCGTGCTGGGTACAGGTTGGAATAACGGAAAGTGGTGCCAAATGCAAGCAGAGAGGACCGACGGTGGTACATGTTCGTTCTCTGGTTTGTTTGAACCGAAGCCTTTTCTGGACATGCTTCTGATCACATCTTATAGTGTGTAGTCTTACGGATATCACCACCCAACGGATGTACGAAGCGCAAAAGCTGGCACACTCGCAAGAACGAGAGGCTCTTTCGCGACGGAGGGCTGAAGATGCGGACCGGCAAAGGAAGGAAGCTGAAGAGCGGCGACGAGGGCAAGGTTCGTGATGTGCTATCTTTGAATGTTCTGTTTGATATTGATTTAGGGTGTAGAGCTGCTCATCGACGTCACGTCGCATGAGCTTCGACAGCCTGTGTCGGCCATTATCAACGGGAGCTCGCTCATTCGTTCCAACATGAACTCTTTGCGGGAATTTATATCTCAATGTGTGAAGGATCAGGTATCGTTTGTTCCTACGTCACAGACGTTGACGACTCTCGATGAAGATATGGAGGCGTTGGATTCTATATATCAGTGCGGGTTGGCACAAGGCATGGTTTTTCTTCCTGTGACCGTTTACGTTTTCTAACTTCTCGCCCACAGAACGCATCGCCAACGATGTTCTGTCGCTATCCCGGATACAGCTAGACATGCTCAGTATCCGCCCTGGGCCATTCAATCTGATCAGTGAGATTCGTCGTATATGTTCAATCTTCCGGAACGAGGTCAGGATGTAAGCTTGATTCGCCCACATCTCTTCATAGCTGCACATGTTTAATTCCCTTGCCTTCTCCGTCGTCTTCCTCGATCAGGAAGAGTATCCAGCTTTCCATCGAATTCGGAGACTCGTTGAAAATGCTTGGTGTGACCAACATCGTGTGCGATAAAGTGCGGTTCGGCCAGGTCTTAACCAACCTCTTGAGCAACGCCATCAAGTTCACGGATGTGAGTGTTTCATATAGTCGTCCAGTTTCTTGTCTCGTACTGAGGCCCCTTCAAATAGACCTCGACAGATAAACGAATCATCTCTGTACACACCGATGTCGCCCTAGAACAACCTCCTGATGGCAGTTGCCAACCTCCGCATATACACGACACACCGGCCGGTTATGGAGTGCCACCCAACACGCCCATTTATGTCTATGTCTCGGTTGCGGATTCAGGCCCTGGACTTAACCCTGAGGACCTTTCTCAGCTATTTCAACGGTTCGCGGCGATATCCCATCTCCGTTTGCATCCTCAACTGATACCCGCTACCTTCTCAGCTTCCAGCAGGGAACTGTATGTTTGGGCATGTTACTTCACGTTCGGATCGTCCTAACGTTCACTCATAGCACTCCCACGAAATATTCGGCGGATCAGGACTGGGCCTCTTTGTGAGCAGATCGCTCTGTGACCTGTAAGGTCGTCTACTTGGGGGGCTCGGAGCCAAATTCGCTTCGCTTATGACTTTTGTCCTATAGTATGGGAGGACGGATCCAAGTAGACAACAATTATGGCGAAGGCGCCATTTTTCGCTTCTTTATTCAGTCTATGTCCACCGATCCTACGCCACCACCTTCTCCGAGTCCATTGAGCCCCTCAAATGAAATTTCTAACGCTCTATGGAGTCCGATCTCGTCCAATACTTCCGAACTCGCGATGGATTCTGTGCAATACCATATTCTTATCACCGAGGATAATCTCATCAATCAAGCAAGTTATTCTACATCTTTGACATCTATTATATAACCTTTATTGACCATACATTGCACGTGTAGACGGTGCTCAAGTAAGTTGTTTGATCGTCTGGCCGCCGCCCTTTAATCTCACTTCGGTGTCCGTTCATTACCTCAGTCGCCAGATGAAGAAGGCTGGATGCACTACAGAGCTAGCGAACAACGGACTGCAGTGTATACAACGCATCCAAAGCCTTGCTTCCGGTCGAGGAGGGCCGAATGGCCAGCGACAGTTCGATGCGATCCTTGTAAGCTATTTCAACCTCCAAATGGAATGTAAACGCAGAGGCTGACTTACATCGGGGAAATATAGCTTGATATCGAGATGCCGGTCATGGATGGACTGACAGCGGTCCGCCAAATCCGGGCTCTGGAGGCGACGGGCGAACTTCCTGGTCCGCGGAACCGCATAATCGCGCTTACGGGCAATGCGAGGGAGGGGCAGATAGAGAATATCCGGAAGGCCGGAATGGACGACGTCCTTGTGCGTTGCAATTTTCCTCCTGAGAGGCGGTGCCTGTTCACTCATCTTGAATTTAGATCAAGCCCTATCGGATAGAAGATATCATGGCCAGAATACTGAGTTCACGCCCAGATTCAGAATGAATTTGACTTGATCCACCAGCTTTTCTTCGGACTCCAGCTTTCTTTTGCATCTTGCTTACATCCACGACTTTATTCCCTTGCACACGAAATGTCTCATATTGTCTCTAGTCCGCATTTCTTCATACCATTACCACACTCTTGATACCTTCTAACCTGTTATCATGTTTGCCTATCTACACCTTGCTCTCGCGCCAGCAGACACGCTTGCAACCCTTACACATACCTTCTGCGACGAACATTCACACGTATGCTGTAGTTTTCAATTGTCATTTCACTCCGGGTTATCATGGTTCTTCATCTGCTCATTCATGTTTTCATTCCGCATCAGTGCCTTTGTACACGCTGTCCAACTGTAGTATAAATTGCATCATTTCCCGTCTCTTCGTCCCCGCAGTCCTTCCCATATTATAGGTCATATTCACTTAACCCCAGTCCAAGTCGGACTCCGTGTAGCTTGATACTCAAGATCAATTCGGACATTAGGTTGATAGCTTGTACTTATGTAAATACTTAGACAAAGGGTGTTTCGCACTCACCATGCCCTTCACATGTACCCAGCGCTCCACGAGTATTTTTGATAACGTTAGTCCACACTTTCAATTGTATATCTTTGTCTTAGAGTCTCCGTGTGAGGATGGTCGTGAAGTCGAAGAGTGCGAGTAAATGCAGATACCTCTTCATGCCGTTTAACAGAATTTGATCCGACACGGTTTTTGTGGCGCTCAGTATATAAAGCTTAACTGGATCTCTCAGTGCAAGGTTGTATACTGTTGAAAATGCTCTTGAGAATAGCCTTATGGCCAAAATAAGGATGTACCTCAGATCCTCCATATGATAGTGGCGAATCGAGAAGTTCTAGCACCGGAGCGCCTCTACTAACAACCTCACAATATAAAATGATATTACTGTAGTTTTTCGCGCACAAGTTCGTGTCCCGTGTCCCATGGGGGCCGCGAACGAACTTGTGCCGCGGGACAGTCCCACCCCATTGACGTGCACGGAACTTGTAAGTAGGACAAACCAAAATTTGACCCAAATTTGACGAAAATGTGAATATATTTTAGGCTCCTATATTGACCTCAGGAAGGCCTCCGAGACACATTTTGGGCTAGATTTTGCTACTGGGTGAGCTCTTCCACCCAAATTCAGAGGGTAAATGCCTGTTGAACGGTTACGAAAGGTCGTCTCCCTGCAAAAGCGTCGATGTTCGCGAACATTGTCCCTTGTCCCGGTCTGCTTGCGAACCGGGACACGAATGGATTATGTCATCTCGGCAACGGCCGAGGGGCGGTGGCGTGAACTTGTGCGCGAAAAAGTACAGTACTCAGGGTTTGTCCTGATAACGTAGACCTCTTGCTTGATTTAAGTCCTTTACATCCAGTAAGTATCTACTAAGCACATGACTTATAAACCGTATGAGTGACAAAAACATTGCAGAGGGCCTTCCAATTATAATTAGGACTCTGTGGCACCGCAATATAAAAATGGAGGCGGACCATGAAATTGGCGCGGCTTAAGCGCCGCGTGTTATCGTTGGCGGCCGACGCGTCTCTTTTGTTTCCTTTGTTCGTTTGCTCGACGCATGCCGTGATCTTGACGTCCCTCATCCAACGGCTTTCGAACCGTCGTTTCTCATCCGTTGACCTTTTGTCTTGTCAAGAAATCGCACCGGATACGACACAACACTGACCACAGCACATAGACACAAGACCGACGGTCGGCAAGTCTGAATCAGTAATCGCGCTTAACTCTGGGTTTCTCGTCACCGCTCGCAAGAGTTTCAGTCTCCAAGTAGACACTATTTGTTCCTCGATTATCTGGAGTACTTAAACACTGTGAATACGGGCGTAGTGCACGACTCGGGGGCGCGATGGGTAGAGATCACTCCCTTCATCGTGATTCGTTGTACGCTCAATAATCACTTACTCTTTATTGATCTTCGAATTTTAGATTTACAGGCGCCGGAGACACAAATGCGTATATGCAGCAGGGACAGCTGTAAAACACTCCTTCCACCACCGGAGAAACATCCACTGAGACTATGCGAACGATGTCGCATTAATCAGCGTGCTCGGAACGTGCAATACCGCGAGCGCAAAAGATTGCGCGAGGGGTTGGGATCATCTCCCACGGTCGGAGCAGAGGTATTTCTCTATCTTAAGCGTGCTATATCGATAGCGAAGTGATTGATGTTAATGAATGTTCACGTTCTTAGCCTCCGGCGAAAAAAGCTATTCGGAAAAGAGGAAATGCGCAACCGTCACGGTTGGGCCCAGATGTCAAGATGGCTCTACGTGTTGCTCCAACTTCGGTCAGCACCTCTTAACAGTTATGTGTCATGTCGCTAATAATTATATGTTATATCGCGGTTTTGTGACGTAGGCTGCCCAAGAATTTCCCGCAATGCAGGCACTGTGTGATGCACTTCGCACAACTCAGATTTCCAAAGGCCACTCCGGAGAGATTTTTTCCTTTGAAGGAGCGTTTCGTACCTCTCTGGCAACATCCGAGCAGACACTCGAAGAATTCACTCGAAAGTGTGTCGATGACGTCTCCCTTGCTACTGGGCACAGTTATGTACGGTAAGCCAGACATTCCGATCATTCTGTAGTCCACTTGAAGCGAACTGAATTGCTGTCGTTCCGTTGGTTTGTACACAGGTCTGGCGTAAGGACCGAAGCGTGGCTTGGCGCCACCGGCTTAAAGTCGTACTTCAGGTGCACTCGTGAACGGTCCGATCAGCAAAAAGCGTGGCGAAAGAAGGAGAAAGCTCAATTCAGACACATTTGTGCGACGAGTCTCATTGTTCTTTGTGCAGTTCAACAAAACGCACGAGAGTATTTGGTCACAATCCGCCTCTCAACCAAGCACGGAAGTTCCGAGATATCCGCCGCTCCGGATACCAAAGAAACCGAGCCGGCTGAGGGTGTTCAGGGAACGGTGGTGCATGGAGACTACCCCGAGGAAGAGGACGACGGCGCAGACTTTGGGGACACAGAGCTGTATAGTTCGGATGCGGAGGACGACGAACTCGTGGAGGATATGCTTGTTGACCCAGAAGATCTCGGTTCAGTGATTTCGAGCTTTTTCGAATCGCAAGGGACCGAAGGTGAGTACGCACTCAACCTTTCACCGTAGGTCGTGTCGCTAACCGTCATGACGCAGTATAATATTCACATGTACATGATATCACCAGGAGAGTAGGAACCTTAACTGCTTGTCTCAATCGTTTTAAGTCTGCTCGCTGTTTTATTTGCTATGTTCATGTTAGATACCACTGGTACTCATCTGAATACGTTTTTCCATCGTTATTATGTCTTGCAGCTACAACACAGACTTATATCCGTACTGCATCCTGTCCTGAACATATATTTTAAGAGTATCTGAGACTAAGATCCAGATAAATGGTCCGGTGATTTCGCGCGCTCACGTTGGTCGCCACATTTAGTGCCACTTCCGATCGTCACCCGCATGCGTTGATCTTATCTTATCTGCCGACCTTCATAGCTGTTGAAAAAAAAAAAAATCCCACTGTCAGCGCTCTCCTTACACCCTGCCACCTCTGCGACCAATATCTCTGTTCGTTTCCCCCGATATTCTCTTCTTCGCTGCACGGCGTCACCGTTCCAGGCTCAGGAAGGAAGGAAGGAAGGTGTTTGTGTCGGGACATTGCCTCGGGATGGCGTAACATATCGTGGTGACTACTCCAGTCCTCAGTTAGGTTGTTGCTCGCTTGGGCTCCCACTTTCAACATAACAGCAACGAACCGATCCCAGAGGCCCTAGAAAGCCTTAGAAGGCCCTCGCATCTCAATACGATGCGTTTAATGCACCTGGGATTTGATAACACTGGCGTGTTCTTGAAGCGCTGGAGTGAGTTTCCCCGTCATCGCAGAGCATGGCAGGTACCGTTCTGTACCCCTGTGTCGCAAGCGACATCTGGCCTGAATACTCACGCTCCTCCACATGATGGGTGTGCATCTTCTCCTCTTACGGCCCGTCCTGGAAATAATCCGGCTCGTGCTTGTGCGATACCCAATTCACTGCTTTGGTGGCGCGACAGACGAGATAATTCAGCTCCGTTATTGGTCGCTGCCTGTCACATTCGCCTCTTTGCAGTAATGTTTATTCTTTGTATGCGCAGGTTCTCTACGCGGTGCTGTACTGCATCGATGCCCGTGCTCTTCAACAGTTCGATGCTTTGGGTAGCCTACCCCCGGACCGCTCTACGGGAGTATTGGTGATGCAGCACCTGAACAATATGCCAAAACTAGTTGGAAAAAGGTCATATCCGCCTCTGCAACGTGCAATGGCGCTCACCTGCCGTCCGCTATGTACCTCATTAATGCTTCTCTTCTGGATCCTTGTCCATGTCCGCGATCACATGGGAATTCCTCCACCAAAACGAAAATAACCTTAGAATATGATGAAGTCATTCCTCGCCCGTGATCAAATCTCCGGGACACTTAAAAGCTCCTCGAAGTCTTGGTTTATAGGCGCCGCTCTTCACGGTTGGCTCGCACGATGTCTTACGATAGTCGTCATTCCTCTCCAAAATTAGGCGGCACGTCTCGGAAGTGGACGACATACTTGCTCGTTGGCATTGCGTCTTGTATCTTGACATTTGTATGGGCATCCCCTCGCTCAGCTCTACCTCTCGCTCCGGCCTCCCGCATCTCTCAATTCTCGGACCTCGTTGCTCGCGGGCCCGTAGAGTCTACTTCCTCTCCTCGAAGATCTGAGCAGCGAACGCACGTCACGGAAGCGGTAGAGGCTAATCCTCAAGCCTCATTTACGACGAATAACCTCACTGATCAAGTTGGCTGGGACGAGTATAGCCTATTTCTGAGAGGCCAACGCATCATACTTTAGTAAGCTCGTTTCCGACTTTGTGTGCATTGATACTGACGACATCGCGCCTAGCTCCGGCGAGTTCCATACATTCCGGTTGCCAGTTCCGTCCCTTTGGCCCGACATTTTGCAGAAGATCAAGGCAGCCGGTCTTAACGGAATCTCGCTCTATACTCATTGGGCATTGGTGAGACTTCGGCGTTTCATCAATCCCTCCATCGTGCCTACCATACTTATCACGTTCTCCACTTCCATCTAGATCAACCCTGCTCCCGGTGTCATCGACTTCGACTCCTTCCGTGCACTCCAACCACTATATGACGCTGCCAGAGAAGCGGGTATCTGGGTGGTACTCAGGCCAGGGCCTTATATCAATGCTGAGACTACAGCGGGTGGAATTGCTCATTGGGCAACGAGCACCGTGGCTGGCACTTTGAGAACAAACGCTACCGACTACGAGGCTGCATGGCAGGACTACATTGATGGAATCATCAACCAGACGGTGTCAAACCAGATCACGGAAGGTGGACCGGTCATCGGTGCGTGCACTTGACAGCATCTGAGAGTATATGGCAATAATCGAATTGGTTTCCATTAGCTGTCCAAATCGGTTAGTGCATGTCGAAACAGAATAGATTGTGCGGCTTAGCTAACGGCTGATTCTTGGCTGACTCTGTGGTGTAAGACAACGAGTACTTCCAGTCAGGTTTTGGCAACCAAGAGTACTTCCAGGAGCTTGAAGATGCGTATACCGGCAACTCTATAGTTGGTGCGTTATTCAACATAGATTCGTCCAGTGGCCTCATGTTTTCGTTGCAACAACAGTCCCGCTCACCTATAACGATCCTGGAGAGGGAAAGAACTTCGTAAACGGAACGGTGCGTGAGACTTTGTCAGGGATCAACAGACCCTCTGACCGATCTAACGCGTTTAGGGGTCTGTCAACATCTACGGGTAGGCCTACACTGGTATTTCTCTGAAGTCATTGTTTGACGCATCACCTCGTGCCTCAGCTTGGACAGCTATCCCCAAGGATTTGACTGCTCTAATCCTGAGACTTGGGCTGGAGTTGTGACGAACTACCACGACTATCACGAAGGTACAAATCCCAGCGAGCCTTTCTACTTGCCCGAGGTTAGCAATTCTCTGCCACGTACCGCGTCTTCCCGCTATTACAACCATCGATGCTTGCTAACCTCCTCTTCCTTGTAGTTCCAAGGAGGAGCTTTCGATGCGTGGGGACCTAACGCACCTGGATATCCGAATTGCAGGGTTCTGACCGGAGCAGACTTCGAGTCGGTATTCTATCGTACACTCTGGGCGGCTAATGCGAAGATGATGAGCTTCTATATGGTCTACGGGTAATCGTCAGCATCTTGTCCTGCATCATGAATCCGTTTTGCTCATTCGTCACTTCTGTCCACAGCGGAACCTCGTGGGGCGCTATCCCTTTCCCGGGAGTCTATAGTGATTTTAGTTCCACCCTTTCCGTGTTTTCTCCCTTGGACTAATCATGACTACCTAGCTTCATACGACTACGGCGCATCAATTATGGAAAATCGTGAACTTACTCCGAAATTCGACGAACTAAAACTCCAAGGACTTTTCCTCAGAAGCTCGCCTGAGTTCTACAAGACGGACTGGTTCGGTAATAGCAGTACTGACGCGGTTACCGTGTCAAATCCCGCTGCCTTCGTCGTTAAACTTCAGAATCCTGACACTGGGAGCGGATTCTACATCGCAAGACAGACCGATTCAACGTCGACGTACGTGAAACTTCATGCGTCAACTCTCGTTTTCTGACCATAGGCTTCTGCAGTAACGTCACGGATTTCTCGCTGACTGTGAACACGAGTGAGGGGAATTTAACTCTTCCTCAAGTCGCGTCCAGTATCACCCTCGACGGTCGTCAATCCAAGGTCGTCGTCACCGACTACACTTTCGGCGCCAATTCTACCGTCATATACTCAACCGCCCAAATCATCTTTGCGGGTACAATCGGCGAGCGAGACGTGCTCTTCCTCTACGGCGACTCCGATCAGGAACACGAAGCCTCCATCATGTTTGACGGAGAGCCAACCATCCAATCGAACTCGTTCCTGGTCACCTTCACTTCCTCCAACTCCTCAAGTGCCACAACTGTTGCCTTCTCTCAGGGTATTGACGGACTGATCACGGTCTTCGACTCGGAAAGTCAACTGGTCCTGTTTGCTGACTCTCTGACTGCTACGACATTCTGGGCTCCCGTCATTCCTGGTGAATCTAGCGACCCGCTCGCAAACTTCTGGCAGATAGGGTCCAATGACACAGTACTCGTCGGTGGGCCACACCTCGTCCGCAACGCATCGATCTCGTCGACCGGTTCTCTTGACCTCCATGGGGACCTCAACAGCACCGTCACGCTCACTATTATTGGGCCGTCCAATGTAACTTCCGTGACCTGGAACGGAGTCAGCGTTGATAACGATGCGAGTGCTGCGAGTGCAATCACGAGCGTGGGAGGATTCGTCGGCAGTTTGACAGTGTCGAATGCGAGTGATATTGTGGCGCCGGTGTTAGAGGGGTGGAAGTTTATGGACAGCCTGCCCGAGGTTACGCAGGGTGTTGACTTTGATGATAGCAATTTCACGATTGCGAACCATACTACGACCGTAATACCGTTCCCGATGAACTACGGTGATGGCAGGATTCTTTATGGATGCGACTATGGTTTGTAAGTATCTCTTCGTTCGAACCTGGTCCACTGATCCGATGCTGATACAATCTACATCGTCTTTTTAGCTGCGAGAACGTTGTTATCTGGAGAGGTCACTTCAACGCCACTGGCGCCGAAAAGTCTGTTAATCTGTCTATCAACGGCGGCGAAGGTGGCGTATCTAACCATTCGTTAGATCCTACACTATCTAACTTTTCGTCCTAGCCTTTGCTGCCAGTGTCTTCTTGAATGACCAGTTCCTGAACACCACATTTGGAAAGTATGTTCTTCGCCTCTCATCCGTAGATCTATCACTCAGTTGACGACGGCTTCCTATGGTTCAGTTCCACAAACGACGCAAATTCTATTGATGAGACAGACCAGGTGTACACTTTCCCTGACGGATCCTTGGTCGTCGGACAGGACAATGTTATTACCGTTATTCAGGTGTGTCTTGTTTCTTCCACTGTGTCACTTTTCAATGCCTCATTAATGACTATGGTGTAGGATAATATGGGCCACGACGAAGCTGGGGGTCAGTTTTCTCTGGAACCAGCCAATAAACGTATTAAACCATTCGATATCCACAGACACTGAAAATTTCCCCAAGTCTCCCCGAGGCGTGCGCGGTTTCCAGTTGAACACCGGCAATTTCTCGACGTGGAAGCTTCAAGGGAAAGTTGGAGGATATACTGGGTACATATTTGTGCCATCCCTGCGATTTATTCGTCCGATACTCACAATGTGGCGTGTCCAGCTATCCGGACAAGTTCCGTGGCGTTCTAAACGAAGGTGGTCTTTTCGGTGAACGGCAGGGGTGGCACCTTCCGGGCTTCGACACGTCCTCTTGGACATTGAGAGATCTCTCCTCTGGCCTGCTTAACGACACTGCTGGCGTCGGATTCTTCGTGACGACTTTCGCTCTGAGTATGCCTGCGGGCTTCGACGTCATGATGTCCTTCAACTTTGGGGATGTGGCAGGGAATGATGGGCAGCCGTACAGGGCGTTGTTGTTTGTAAACGGTTGGCAGATGGGTAAAAGGGTCGGAAATCTTGGGTGGGTCTCTGTTTATTAATATGTTTGGTAGAGTGTGTCCTGATCTGTTTCTTTCCATAGCCCTCAAGCCAAATTCCCTGTCCACCAAGGCATCCTCGACTACAATGGCACCAAGTGCGTTTCTCCTGCTCTGCCGACCAGTATGCTAGCCATAATCTCATGTCCTCTTTCCAGCACCATTGCCATCGCGCTATGGGCCATGGAGTCCGTCGCTATCTCACCACAGTTGAACGTCACTATCGATACCATTCTGGAAGGTGGCGTTGGAGGAGTTGTAGCAAACAACCCTGCGTGGTCTCCGGAAGGGAGAGCATGAAGTGACTTTCCACAATCAGCGTGTAAGAATACATGGATATCATTTATTTTGTACACGGGCTTGTCTCTCTGTATCTCGTAACAAATTTGAACACTCAATCAGTCATTTGGTTGTGTCGTGTGAGGCCATCCGAGCCGAGTTCCCAACACACGCCAACGATGCCTAGTGCGCGCTCCATTACAATGATCTACGCTCAGAAATCTCCTTTAACGTCTCCGGAATAGAACGTTAATGACGGTGGCTACGTGAATATAGACTGCGTCAGCTTCGGTGGTCACAGCAAAGAGATCGTACGATCTCACCACTTTCAGTAGATCAGCAGCAATGTACGCCTTGAACGTATCGCCTTCCATGTGGCTAAATATACAAAAAGGATATCAATTAGTCTCATCTAGGTTGAATTCCAGAACATATTGTTGTAGAAGACCCACGTTTGAAAGGCAGCCGCATCCACATATCTCTCCCAAATGAGGAGTTCGTCTCCGTTTTGTGCCCAACTGTACTCTAGGGTGCCAGGTTCGTTCGCCACCGCAGCCCTCAGCTTTCCCATCCAGTCTAGGATTTGAGGACCAGTGCCAGCCTTGGGATAGACCTGGCAGTCGAGAGCACGTAAACAATATTTCCAATCAATAGGGTTTCGAGCCGCAGGTGGACGAGTGCCACAAAGTTGCTGACCTTTGCAAAGAGAATGACTTCCCCCTTGATGTCGTTCGGGTTAGAGGTCATGTCGGAAAGTGCAAGTTAGATTCAAAAATATTGTAGTCGGCCTGCGTCTTGATATAGATCGTCGATAGGAATATTGGTAATGAGGCTATATAAGTAACAGTGTTAGTAAGTAGCTGCTGACAAAAATGGAACTTGGGAATCGAAGTGGGTTAGGATAGTATTTCTAAGTATCCCTGAGTTGCGGCTGGGCCCAACCACTTATTTCTCGTAGGGGAGACGAGGGAAACCATGCGAACATAGTAACGGTTAAAATTAAATATCAACCTAGTAGGACTCCACTTCTGCATACTCAGCCGCTCTGTTCAGTAACAAACCCCGTACAATTGCGTATAAATTCAGATGCATGCGGCGCCCACGCTACAACCTCTGAACTACAATCGTCGTGTCGTCCATCCACCTATGGTCCATTTCCACCGTCAAATACCTCGACACCTTATCCAGGTCATTACCGCCAATCGCATCCTTCAACAGTGCCAGCGCCAAATTCAGCTCATCACCGCCCTCAGCGCTACTACCACGAGTCGCGCTGGCAGCGCTCACGACTTCCATCCACCGTTCTGCCGAACTCTCCAGCTTATTTTCCGATTCACCGGGCACGAAGTATAGATCCGTCAGACCGTCAGAACACATGATCAAGAACTTCTCGCCAGCCGTCTTTGTGTCCGAGGTGTTGGTAGCGGAGGGAGTGAGGCGGACGTGCTGGATATCAGGGATGTAGCTCAGGTAGGGAGGGGTAAAGTTCCTCTCCATTATCACGGAAAGCTTGCTGTGGACTTTGAAAGGGATCTTGCACAGGGCGAAGACACGATCGGTGTAGATGCGTGGAAGTAAGAATTCGAGGTCTCCGAGAGCTATGGAACGTAATCAGGATGACCATTGCTGGCTGCGAGTACAAAGACGAGACGAACCTCTGGTGACAGCGATACCCCCCAGAACCCTGTTGTTCAGCATGGCTTCGGGCTCGTTGGGGTGCTCGCTCATGATACGAGCTTGCTCCGCGGGAATCGCGCCGTTGTGGGTCGAACTCAGGACGCGAATGTCCCAACCTTGGTCACCCTTCGTGCCGAGCACTATGGTACCAAAGGCAAAGTAGTCAAAGAAGCAGTCAGCAAGCGTCACCAGAAATAAGGCTATCATTGAAGATTTTGAGGCGCAAGATGGAGGTGCTAACCAGCTTGGCAGTCGCCGAGACTCGCCACCCACAAATTGTGGCGTCCCGGGTCTACAAGCGAAATCAACGCCGTTGTACCCTTCATACCGTGCACAACCTTCCGCAAGTTCTCCTCTGTGTTGATCCTAGCCGAGATCTCTTCGTCGGACATCTTCGAGATCTCCTCGACCCCGCCGGGAAAAAGCGCTACGACCTCGTCAGCGATTGACCTTCCGTAGGCTGTGATGGTGGAGGAAAGGACTGCAGAGATTGTCGCCACAAAAGTCTCGCCGTTGGCCGGTTCAAGGAGAGAAGTGTCCTCGAGAGCAGTCGATAGGGCGGAACGAACCAAGGCAGGGAGGGCTTCAACAGTATGATCGGCTAGTTGGTGTCCGGCATGTCCTGTGAGCACAAAAAACGTCAGCTCTGAGATCATTCTCGACAGTGTGGGACAACAGATATACCATCGAAAATAGCGGCCCACCGCCATTTTCCTCCCTGCAACGCCCACTCGTGGACAACATGCCTATCCTGACTGGTCTCTCCTGGGGCAGCGCAAGGCTGCATGGACACAGAGTCGACCGTGCAGGTCTTCTTCGCGAAGGCATGACGGTCGAGTTCAGCCTTCAGAAGGTCCTCGGGGAGGATGTGATACGTCCAGGGACCGCGGCCTTCGCCTTCGCCCATATCAGTTTGGCCGGTTGGGAAGGCGGCCCAGGGAGAGGTCATGGCGCTCTCGGCCAAGGTGGAAGTTCCAGTTGGAGTGGGATGTTGAGTGGTGGGTTCCGCTGGGGTAGATCCGGTGGAAGTCATAGAGGCGGTAGATTCGGCAGACATGGATAATCAGATCAGTGGGACCGACACAAGGAATAGAATAAACTAAGGGAGTAGAACGGATAGACACGCTGTAAACACGCTGTGGTGACGCTGATAGACCTATCTTCCTCGCTGGTACTTATAGAAAATATCCACCGCCGACGTTTGGGACTCATATCACTGATTCCCCGCAAAAGGTACTAGAGGGCGTAGGGCAAAGCTGGGCAAAGGGCACGCCCATTGAGGCTATCCAGTATTCTAAGCAGTACTACTCACGGTGAGGATTCGGGACAGGCGATGCCTCGGGTTATACCTATCCTGATTCCCTAGAACATAAGATCATATTCAGCAGCAGAGTCATCGACGCTTGAGGCGCTCGGGAGCGCGAGGAAGATACAAGGGCAAAGGGCATGCGGATAGACAAGTGGGCCGGCAGGATTGCTCCATGTTCATGAATGTTTACCAACGGCTGCCTATCATGCATGGATAGGTAGGTACGTGATCTTGTTCCCGAAACTTCGTGGGTACTTAGTACGTTGGGCAGAGGGTTACAAGTCCGAGTTCGATTCCACTGGCAAGCCCACAGCCCAGTGTGTAGAATCGCATTATGTAAGCAATGGACTTTCTCACCGTAGAGTCTTGATCCTACGAGTTACACACACTTTGTGCGGGATAATTGCGTTCGACGTTGAATGTTGATTGCTGAACGACGACAAGAACGAATCTGGCGTGGCCCGGATCCGGAGTTCTCCTGCCTTTTCCGGAGCCCGAATATCTACTCTACCACAGTCACGACAGTAGACAAACAGTAGACCACAGTGCCACCTGCTCGCCGTCGTGTCGCTAAATAATTTCCCTCTATCGCATCTTGTGCCCCGGTTCTTGCTCTCACCCCAACCTTTTCTGGCTGACCACATCCCCGACGTCGACTTGAGATGAGTGCCGGTGACTTATGGCTGGGCCTTGTCTCTGGAGCATCCACCAGTTTTTCCGACTTGGGAGAGAAAAAGACATACTGGACACTGAACCGGTAGAGCCATCGTTCGTATACCGATTGACCTTATTATTCAAGGTAGAGGTCAGAAGAGGTGGGCCATAAAGACTGTGACGAGTCGAAAATATGGTGACAGAAGTGACAACTTGTAAGATAGGAAGGAAGGAGGAAGGAAGGAAGGAAGGAAGGTCTGCTAGCTGGTCGATGAGGACTTCACTAGGGTTGAATATTGGAAGGTAATATGTACCAACTCTTGTATCATTGACCAGACCTCTTGGAAGTCCGAAAAAGGACTAAAAATGTATATTCGCCCTGGATATGGTGAAGGCTGGTGAAGGACAAGTGACCGAAACGCAAAGTCCGGCCTCAGGTTAAAAGCTTGTCATGCCGCCGGTGCCTCCTTATGACGAACTTGAACATTCGAACAACTGTTCCTGTCAAGCCTGACAACGTGTACGGTGAGCAAACTATTTCACTTCTCCAGCACACATCTCACTACGAAGGCTATCAACTTATATTGTCTTCAAGGTACAGAGGACTCAGAGTACCACCAGCGAAAAACAACGATACGGTCAACAGAAAGTGCACTGGCACACGATTGAACTATCTGTGACTATGACGATAAAGTATCACGGAAATGCTTAACCGCGACAAAGGGCTAAGGGTACCGGCACCGGAGGTGGAGCTGAGATAAGTGCACAGTTCGTCATGCATACCAGGGTCTGTGTCTCACCATGATGGGGTTCGAAAATAGAGTCACCCCAAAATAGACAGCTATTCTCGATTGGATGGACCTTGAAACCAAAGTTATATATATCTGTGGATCCATTCGTTCAGGGCATGCTGTACGAAGCTGTCAGCAACTGCGGAGAACCTGCGCGACTCGAAAATATCTAACACTTGTCCCTCGTCAAGCTCTGTCTTCCCCCGCACATAATCTGCACTTCCTCACCTCCTCAACGCCTCTGAATCTCATTTAATTGACAGTCGCTCTATAATATTACTCTAACGATGCATTTCGCTCTGCTCTCGCTTTTATTCTTCACGATGCTCCTCATGAGCATTCGAACTGCCAGGGGTAGTACCGTTCAGAGCTCTACCGGTACGGTGCATTGAATGCTCTCATTCTCCGCTCCGCTCCTTCCTTCGACACATGTGTGCTCACGACAGATTTCTGGCGTATCATCCATCCCGCTTCATCATGGATATTGCTTTCATACAGCCGATGCGTGCGCAGGACACAGTGAAGGAGACACATGTGCATTCGAGCTCTGCTCGGTCGATTCGGATACAGGCGGGGACGTCTGCGATGACTTAGAATACAGTGAGTACCCCGAAATCTATCAAGATTACGATGTCCAGACCCTTTTCGCGATGAAGCTCTGATTGTGTGTGGTGGTTCCGATTAGCCTGTCAGAGCGTCTCGAGTGGTGGATATAATGGCTTGGATTGCCTCAGCTCATAGTTCGGCGGACTTTTGGCTCGGATTCGGAGGTTTATGTATATATGATGGCGGCCAAGATGAGACGACGTTGGAGACCTTGACATAGGCTCAAGAGTATGATTCCCGAGTGCATTTACGGAGGGAAGCCGTACCGCAAGGTCAGCAAGGGGCAAACCAAGAACAAGGCGTGACCTCACGACCTCGGGTAATATATCGCGATGGTCTCGAACTCGAACTCCACACCCAGCGAGGATATCTACTGTCATCTTCAGGACCGAATTCACTGCACCAGCATCTTCTACAAGGTACGATTCATCTGACCACAACTAGTTTCTACCCACTTATACCCTCTTCTTCCATACAGATGAGTAAAGCCGGAGATGAATCAGACGGGGCGCGTGCGGCAATTGTCGAGCTCACAAAACCCGACACGCTTTGGTTAAACGGAAGTGGCATACAGTTCATCGCGATTGCAGATGTCAAGGATGTCAGTAAATAATAATATCAGGCAGGAAGAATGAGTGTGACTCACTGCACCACCGAATGCGACTAGCAACGAATCGCCCAGCCCGGGCATGTATCATCTCCCTGGACTATGGTACCAGTCGCCTACAGCCAATTCAAAAGGTGCGTTAATCATTGGTGTTCATTATATGAAGGAGAACGAAGGAATGAGCTTGAGATTCTATGTAGCGTCGAACTCCGTTGGCTCTTTCTTTGGAAGGTACGTACATCGTCGTACACACAGATCCGCGCACCGTAACTGTGTTTTCATGAGGCTCTCTGTCAGTGTTTTTCCTGATGACGACGTGTACAGACGCGTAGGATAGGAAAGCGCTCACTCGCATCTGAGGCCCCACTCCTCCTCCCAACTCAGGAGGGCATTTCCAGCCTTATCCGTAGGGTAACAGTGATAATTGCAAAGGGCTCTATTGCCAGTGTTGACGAGAGCAGCCGAGGGGGGAGGCCCGGTGATACATCTAGCCACGGCCGAAGTCGATGCAGCTGCACATACGAGGGCGATCAGTGGGGTGAAAGAGAGCTTCATTGTGAGTAGCAAGCGTAAGATGAAGGAATGAGTCGACGGTCAGGCTGGATGGGCTGAACTTATCTCTTTATATATTCCACAACCAACCATTCATGAATAAATTATAATGGACGAAGGGATGTGCAAGGAGCGTCAACTTGGTACGACATTGTGATTGAGCTGCTCCCGTAGCACGTCATAACCTCGATCTATGTCTGCGAATAATACATGCATCGAATGATCTACTGCCAAACAACGAGACGCTAATTCTCACAACAGTCCAGTGTAGTAGGGAAGAACAAGTTAGGAATGTCCGTCGTCGGCTCATCGATTGCTTTGCAATGACATACAGGAGAACGCACGGTCACAATCCTTTCTCGACTGCATGCAAGCATTCGACGGCACGAGGTTGGATTCTCCCCTCTAGTTGTCTGAATGGACGACCGCAGACAATGCGATGGTCCTTAAAGTTGATACACGCCTCGGCACCCTAGAGTCATGTTCGCACTGATCAAGAATCAACCATCCAATGTAGTGTGGTATATGCGGCATTCATATAACCGTCGATACCACCAATCGCTTCCAAGTCTCATATGAGGGCTGGACATCGAGGAAGAATACGATCTGTAGCATTGAGACTGCATCAATGGACTCAGTCGAGTCCGAAGATCGTCTTGGGATAGATGATGGCGCCAGGCATGCGGAGTGAGACTTGATATAGGACAGGACTCGGACTGGAGTATACTTACCTCCGTTCACAGCACAAGAATTATTGCACTCACGAGCAGCCCAAATTAGTCTCGTAGGATATTTTCTGGGTAGCGACTGTGCTAGTAGCATGCCAACAATATCAATACAAGAAAAGGAGAATATTCTATGTGTAGTTTACCTTGGCAATCCCGGCGACCAGCTGGCAGCGTCCGGAAGGCGAGGACAAATCCTCACCAATGCGTTCCACATCTACAGTCAGCCACCATGCTCTGGATTTCTTGACTCACCTTCCTCTATGTTCTACACGAGTGCATGCTGAGCTTGCCTCGCATGTTAAACCGGAGTATCTCTTTGGTTGTTGAACCATCCGGTCATGAGCAAAGCTACTGACCCCTGGACTCACCCACCTCACACTTTTGCCATACACCTACCGCCTCTCATCAAAAAAAGATGCACAAAGTACACTTTCACGGGCGTTTAGCGCAGTGGTAGCGCGTGCGCTTTGCATCGCCTAATGACCGCCAATCCAGATTGGTTGATGATGGAGATAGCTTGCGCAAGGCCATGGGTTCAATCCCCATATCGTCCATCTAGAGGTCGTAGCACAGTTTTTTTTCCATTGTAAAAGCAACGCGGATACACCCTCATCCACACATCAATAACGCGGAGAAGTAGCACTCACATCGGACTCCGATAACCAGCGTACCACACATCATCCCCGATACCTCTCATCCGACCACGGCGGATTATCGACCACGACGCCACCAACGCCCCCGTCGAGGACCGCATCGATCTTGACAGAGAGCTGTGGCGAGACATGAACGGACTCCATAGCCCACAGCGCAACAGCGACGGTGCTAGAGAGTTGGGAGGATTCGGTACATGATCAGCATGTCTTCACCGCAGAGAGAGGGAAGATATACTTGATGCCATGATAATCGAGGATACCCTCGTGGACGGGGAATTTCGCTTGAGGGCTGCACACGCCATCCCACCTTCGTATCAGCAAACTGGGGCCATAGACCAACACTAGGCGCAGCTCACCCAAGGTTCGCAACCCTCTCACCCATCATCCATCCATTAACGAACAAAAACGCCCTGTACGGCTCTCCACCCGCACCAGTAGGATCTGCGAACTCAAACGACATCATCACATCGAAACCACCAGGAAGATCCATCTCAAACGTCGTCACGAAGAACCCCACACCTGCTTTATCGCCAGGTAAACCGGCGGAGAGGTCACGATGGGAGAAGAAGGAGGTGTCGTAGGAGGGGAGGTGCCAGCCTAGGCGTTCACCGTACAGGCCGCCTTCGTTGAATATGCCGCGGTGTTTATCAGGGAAGCTGATAATTGAGGAGTAAGTTTGTGAGCTTGAGATGAGCATGGAAGGGAAGGGAGGGTGGGGGAGGGTGGGCGCACTTATTGTAACCACCGATCTTGCCCTGTACCTTCCAAGACGTGAAGTTCCCGCTGTTGAGTCGGAACCCACGTACACCTCGGGGCGATCTGCTCGAATCCGTCGTTTCTGCGTGATTTTCCCATTCTTCTGGTCAGCCACCTCGAGTCAAGTCTCGTATAAAGTTCGACGTACTACCTTCCGTTTCTTCCAAACCCATGTTATCCTGTTGAAACGTCAGTCGGAGTGTCCCCGGGCGAGCAAGTACGGACAAAGAATCGGACTGACCTGCACGATCGTGATGACGTTATCTTGCCCTTCCACGAGCGCATCCTCAGGGAAGTAAAACACCTCATCTGTCTCGCCTATGATATTGTTGTTATTCGTCGAGCTATCCAATGGATTCCCCTCAGCCAGGCTTCACCAAATGGCAAGGAAACGAAGGTTACGTACTTTCCGTACGACGTATTGAGGAAGTGACTGTTGAGGAAGACACTGGCTGCGAAGGCTGTCCGATTTGGTAGCAAAGGGTCAGTGATCAGCAAGAAATGGTACAGAGTAGAGGTCGGAACACACCTTCACCCCCATTAATCGACAAATTAACGCTCCTCGTCTCACTCGTCGCATCGAAATGGCCCCTCCAAATCACGATATTCTCACAGCTATCAGATCACCTCTTCATCAACCACCTTCTCCTTTCCTCGTCCACAGAAAGAAGACCACTCACAACCCATAATCACACCCATAAAGCACCCTCCCGTCCCACTCCCCATCCGTATACCGCATCCCCCACGGAATATTCGTCTGCGTCTTATTCGCCTCCACCCACATCTCATCGTTATACTTCTCGCCGAGCATCACCTCCGGCAGGCTATCCATATACATCCAGTTCTCCAGCACCGGGGGCTCGATCCCGCCCAGACCCGTACCCATACCATTACCAGCAGTGTCGGCCCTCAGATTCCTCATGTTCAAGGACCCAACGAACCCACCCCTCTCCGCGCTTGTCACCTCCATTCTCTTCCCATCCATCATATCAACCCCGTTCTCCATATCCGTGTTCCTCAAACTCTCAACCTCCATCCCATTCCACCGAACCCCCCTCACACCCCTCGGCCCCACAACCCCCAACATAACGCCCTCCTTCAAATCACCTCTCAACTCAAGTATACCCTCCGGCGTGAGCGTCGCGTTGCGGACTAGGTACGGGCCTGAGACGAGAATGGTGCTATTCGTTCCTAGGCCCCAGAAGTGCGGGAAGGCGGTAGTGGACGTGGTTCCAGTGGCGTCCTTCAAGTTGGACGAGTGAGAATGAGAGCGAGAGTCAGAGTCAGAGTGGGAAGAGGCGTCGGCGGGAATAACAGGCGCCCAAAACGTCGCCGCCGTGCTTTTATCGGCATACATCACCAACTGCTCCTCCGAATCGAAAACAGTGACCATGCCTCGAATGCCAGGCATAAACGCCACCGTCGTCAACTTCCCTGCTCCTCTCCCATTGCCATTGACATCTCTCTCCACCACCACTTCGTCGAAACCCTCCACGCCGTCTCTATACACCACCCTACCCTCTCTCGACCTCAAGTTCTGGTCCAGGTCGCCCGTGCCTTTAAACCACAGCGCGATCTCGCTCCCACCCGCGCCATCCGCATCCGCGTCTCCTTCTACAGCATCCCCATAAACCAACAACACGTCCCTCCCCCCAATCACACCCGCGAACATCACCTCCGCCGTCGAATATAGGACTTTGGAGGACGCGCCGAAGGTGTAGTCTGTCACGATCACTTTTGATTGGCGGCCGGCGAGGGAGATGGAGGGGAGGATTTGGGGGATGGTTAGCGTAAGGGGTTGGAGGGAGGTGGAGTAGGGTTGGAGGGAGGAGGAGAGAGAGATGGGGTCGATTTCGAGTGTGAATTGTGTTAGTGAACTGGAGGAAAGATCGTCAATCAGCACCTCAGTTCGTTCCTCTTTATTCTGAGGACAGAAAAAAACCAAAAAAAAAAAGATGTGGGGGGTAGAATCAAACAACGCACGTATCCGACGAATTCGCCTGCCTCGCGATCCAGAACCCAGCCCCACTCCCCGGATTCCTCAATTTCACAACAAACGCCCCTCCCTCCCCCTTCTCTTCCCCATTGCCCTTCTCTCTTTTCCACCCCTTCCCAGCTTCCTCCTTCCTTCCCCTCTCTTCCTTATCGCTTAAGACACCAACCCTAACAACCCCACTCCCCACACTCGAATTCCCCAGCACATCCGTCTTATAAAACTCGGGGGAACTCCTCAGGAAGAGACCCTGCAGTTTCAGCTCGTCGTACTTGGGTGTGAGCTCGCGGTTCTCTTTTATGGCGGAGCCGTAGTCGTAGGAGGCTTGTGTGAGTGAGTGAGTGAGTGGATGCGTGAGTGAGTGGATGCGTGAGTGAGTGGATGGCGGGAGGAACGGGAGGAATGGGGAGGGGAGAGGGGGAAGGATGGATCGTCAGTGTTAGTGTCGGCGCCGGTGAGAGTCCGTTATGAGGAGGAGGAAGAGGAAGGTGGATCGGGAGTGCGGGATGGGGTGGGATGGGACGGGATGGGATAGGGTGGGAAGCGAGGCTGAACTGGGGAGAAAGAAGGTAACGGCGACGTACTGTAGACACCAGGGAACGGGATCGCGCCCCACGAAGTACCACTAACGAAACCCAAACCCAAACAGACACTCATCAGTACACATATCTAACCAAAACCCCAATTCAAAGAACAGAGAAACAAGGTGGCTATGTGGCTACTCTTTTGACACGCGCACGCTCAATTTTGAAACCCTCCCTATACAACAAAAAAACCAGTACAGCGACTTCTCCGTGTTTGTCCTGCCAAATAGCTCGGCATCGTTCTCATTACGCGTTAGGCGTTTCCATTCTGGCCTTCTAGTCGTCGTTATACCCTCTCAGCCACGATGCCTGAATATATGCGCGCGCATGCATCTCCTCTGCCCCCTCTCCTCTCCCCAGCCACCCCTCTCCCCTCATCCCAAAATCAGCAAACAAACAAAGAACGAAACAACCCACCCATAAACCATATAATAACTAATCATCTTCGCATTAGCCGCCCACAATCCCTTATAAAACACGCTCTCGAACTCGGGCCCCGTCAGCTGGCGGCAGTTGTCGTAGCCCGGCGCGGAGGGACCCCAGGCGTCGAAGGCGCCTGCTTGGAACTGTTGGTGTTGGGTTGGGGAGGAGGAGGGGTGAGTGTTGGGTCGTTTGGCGGCGGCGGCGGCGGGGAAGGGGAGGACGTGTGATTGATTGGAAGTGGGTGGTGGGTGATTAGGTGATGATGCGTGGTGGGGGAGTAGAAGAGTCGGTAGTCAAGAGTAGTCGAGGGCAGATGTTCGCCGTTCGACGTTCGACGTTCGATGTCGCAGGTGGATAGCAAATGTTCGAAGACGCCGGAGTGCGAGATCGGGTACGGGATTCATCAGCGTCGAGCCGTCAGTATGTTGAAGGTTCACCAAGCAACGAACGTCCGGCGATGGCGAGAAAAGAGGCGCGTATATCCAGGTCAGGTAGACGCCACCGCCACCCGCCATCCACCAAATCCCCAAATCATCATCATAAAAATCCAAACAAACGACTGATCAGCGAACGTCTCCTCTCCGCTCCCTCCTCATCCCCATCCCGATCAAATTTGCGAAAGAAGAGAAACCCACCTCAGGCAAATAAAACGGCTGATCCGGGTTCGTATCCATATGATAGTCGTGATAATTCTCCGTGACCGGGTTCCAGATATCGGGATGGGAACAGTCGAAGCGTTGTGGGTAGGCGTCGAGGCTGGGGATAAAATTGGGGTGTTAGTGGTGGACGGAGAGCAGGGGGATTAGCAGATAAGACGAGAGGATAGGACAGGAGATGGCATGGCATGGCATGGAAGGGCGAGGGGTAGAGCAGTGGGTGTGCGGGTAGATGTGTGCATAGGTTGGGAGGAAGGACGGGGCGGGAAGAGAGGAGGTGGAGGATGGAGAATGGACGAGGCATGGGTAAGCGAGTGGATGTGAGTGGAGTATACCGTTTGTAGATAGTTGTGGCGGGAGAGTGGATGCATGGAGTGAGAGCTGGAGAGGAAGGGAGGGGACGCGACGCGAAGGGAGGAATGGTGGGGGGGGGGGGATAGAGAGGGGTTGTGGTGGATGTCGTGTATGCATAGATTGGGAGTTGGGAGTTGGATAGAAAGGGGCGGGGGCGCGAAGGGAGGCAGGGAGGCAGGGAGGTGGGGAGGTGGGGAGCCGGTGTGGCGGGACGCACGGAAGGGACGGGAAGGGACAGGAGAGGAAGGTGCGAGGTTGTGGTATAGTATACTATGCGGAGGGATGTGTGCGAATGAACGAAAACCACGAAGCGGCCATATACAGGAAAGGAGATCAAAACGTAACACGAGCTTACCCATAAATATCCACCGATCCCTACCCAACCCAACACCAGAGCACAAAGAGCAATATCAGTGACCTTTCATGAATCGGCGTGATGGTACGTGCACCCACCGTCCCATTAACGAAATTCTTCCCCTGGTTCGGGTCGTTATACGTCAGGGGTACTGTCCAATGTACACCGAGGTATCAGTACGAGCACGCTCTCGAAACATCAATACATCACGAGTGGAGTGGACATGGGATGGACGTACCGACGATGCCGGATTCCTTGATGAGGTCCTCGACCGCCTGGAAGTACTCCCTATTCCCGTACCCGTCTTCGTCGTACTCATTGTCTATTCCATGCATGTGGCGTGGTGGTCAGCTACGCCACACATCCCCTCATCCACTCAACACCTAGCACTCACCAATCTGAACAGCTACAACGGACCAATCAACCCATTTCATCAGCTCCCATCCCCTCCCTCCCAAAAAGAACTGGACACACGCACCAATAATCGGTCCCCCCTCCGTAACCTGCCACCCCCTACTCTCCCTCATAACCTCCCCCACATACTCCCTCCAACTCCCCATCCACTCGCTCCCATTCCCTCTCAACCTTCCCTCCTCCCCACCACCCACCTCGCTCGTCGCCCAATGCGCGATCCCGCCCGCGCTAGTCTCCGCATTGATATATGGACCCGGACGGAGGACGACCCAGAGGCCGGCGTCGAGGCAGGCTTGGTAGAAGGGTGCGAGGGCGCGGAAGGATTCGAAGTCGATTGGCGACGTGGGGGAAGGTTGGAGGAGGCCCCAGTGGGTGTAGAGCGAGACGGAGTTGAGACCTGCTGATGTGAATTTTTGGAGGATGTCGGGCCAGAGGGAGGGGACGGGGAGGCGGAAGGTGTGGAATTCGCCGGAGCTGGGTGGGTTGGAAACGAAGTCAGGCTAGGCTTATGAGGGTTTTGGTTTTGTGGATACTCACTGCAAGAATATTCTCTGTCCTCTCACGAACAAACTATACCCATCCCACCCGACCTCGTCCGTCAGATTATTCGTCTTGAACGACACCTTCACCTCCTCCTGCACCTTCACCTCCCCCTCCACGTGCCCCTGCAGTGAATCCCAATACTCAATCGCGCCTTGTGTCTCCATCGTGCCAGTGCTCGAAATGTCCTGGTTGTTTTGGTGCCCGTATCGAAGAGGGAATAATACGACCCATAAGAGCGCCAACAAACCAGAAAGGACGAAGAGGAGGACATGATGTTTTCTCCCCCACAAGGTCTCAGCTCTCGATTGAGTCGTTATCGCCTCTCCATAATCGCTCGATAACTTCTCGTCGCGTTCATGAGCAAAGGGTAAGCCAAAGCCCTTCGAGTTGACCGTGTCAGGCCCAGTATGGGGATAGGGGCTTCCGCCAGACGGAGGCAGATTCATCCTCCCACTACCGGTCGTTGAGAGTTAATGCGCACAGGCCTGAGAGCGATATTGATGCGCTACAAGTTTATCGACTGGGGAGAGGTGCAGGTCAACGACCACGAATGGGTCGCGGGTATTGCAGTTGGGGTGAGCGAGTTGACGTTTGGTTGTACGTACAAATCCTGATTATGACTGGAACATAAAACGAGCGGCGGTCCGGATGGCACCTCGCTCATTTCTTAGATCCTTCCACCTCCCCTTGCTTGTCTTACCCAGAGAAAGATAAACCTACAATGAGTGATTGCGATAGAGGATATCGAGAAACAGGTGTGTTCAGGAACAGCGCCGGCACTTATAATATTCCAATCAGCGTATATACGTATCGACATGCGTGGATAAGTACAGTAATTCGTGTTAGAGAAATGAGGATACTGTGTAGCTACGATGTGAGGACACCAACGTACTGGAGGGATGATGGGACAGGACGAGTAGGTGGGGGAAGCGGAGGGATGGGCGTTGAACACAACGGGAGAGGGTGAACGAAGATGCAGAAATCGTGCTCGGGCTCGCTCCTGGAAGTAAATAGCCCGTGACAGAACATATGAACGAACCCTTACTGCAGATCCTCATCCTCATCCTCATCCCATACATATCGACGTCAACGAATTCCTTGCCAATGCCATCTGCCTCAAGTACAACACTGAGCGCTGAGCACACATACGAGCACACATCCAATCCAGAACCAACGCACGAATCTGAACAATTCAAAATCCGTCATCGTCAGTAAACCCGTCCAACGCCTCGCACGGAATGATGGGAAGGAAGAGGAAAAGTCTCAGAAAAAGTGTTCGTCACTCCCCGGGTCTCACGCCAGGGTCGTACTCATTATAAATCAGAATTTTCGGAATCATCGACAAGTAAGGCTTCGGGATTGAAGCGGTAGAAAAAGCAAGGCATAGAAGAGGGGAGGAGATGCTCACCGGTCGGGAAGAACTCTTTCAAATGCGGAGAGGAAGGACGAAGCTCCTCGGGTGTTCATGAACGTGAACGAAAGGAACGATGTGGACGAGAGTACATGAGTATCAACGTCGCATGGCTAGAATACTCAGCGCCGACGAGGACGAGGGACAGAAAAGAAACAGGGAGAGGACGACGAAGAGGACAGAGGAGAGGACAAGCGACAGAACTTTTTTTTTCCTTTTGTCGGTTGGCTCGCTCTCCACGTGGCTGCCACGCTGCGGACCTTTTCTGTGGCACCGTTCACTGCATGCGTTGTGGCCCAACTCCCATCGCACCGATTGTCCTTCGCACAGACATCATACGAAGCGGTTATTCAATTGCACATGAATCATGTCACGTCGTACAAATCATACTCCTAGCTCATAAAACACATACATGTATCCACGTAAACTTATTCCATACCCCCATGCACCTTACTATTCCCAGCTCAAGCTTGGCACAAGCCCATCCGAACTCGAACTTGAGCTTGATCAAAGGGCCATACCGTGACTGTACCAGCTTACGCAGCAGTCTTCTTCGCCAACTCGGCGCCGGTCTCGATTTTGCCCAAGGGCAAGAGGACAGACTTGGACCTCTCGAGGAAGCGGGCTTCGTCTGGGCGGATGATCTGTCACACCACGAAAAAAGTCAGCATCCTCTCCTCTTAACAAAAATAATATAGTACGTAGCATGGAGCATGGAGCATGAATGGATACAGACAAAGGGAGATGGGAAGTTAAAATCACGTAGGAGCCTGAAAAACACACCTTCGCGAACTCCTCGTTCGTGAACACAGCCTTCAGATCTTCCATCGACTCCGCCTCGAACTCGGCGATGCCGTCACATTCGGAGACGGCGGCGAGGGCGGAGAGGGCGGGGACGATGGAGGTGTCTTTGTGGTGCTGTTTTTGTTGTTGTTGATGGTGAGTAGTGGTTAGACAAAGGGAAGATAGGATAGGGGCTTACCTGCGTGTATTTGACCTTGCCGTCTTTGAATCCAGGAGCGTTCGCTACGAGGATACCGTGGTTCGACCTATGCACAATATCATAATATCACGATGAGAATTCATACGATACCAATCAACCCCAGAATAATAAGATCAAAGTACAAGAAAAGAGACACTCACCACATACGGTCAAACTCCTCCCACGAAATCGTAGGCAGACGGTAGACAAAGCCGATGAAGCGGACGCCCATGTTGTTTGTTGGAAGATATAGAAGAGTAAGAGTAGAAAGTTGTTGTGAGGTGTGAGTGAGGAGAGAAGAAGAGTGTTTGTTGGGCTTTGAGTTCAATGTCCGAGCAGGGATATATACCTCGAGCACAGAGCTATGTACACAGTCACTAATAAATGTTCATATACAATATCCAACCTAACCGCAAACTTGAACGGTGACTAACGCTAATGAATCCTACTTACTCCCCATGGGTCGAGTCGAACAAACGACGACTGTAATCCGAGCGACCCGAGCGCCACAAATGCGTGGGCTTACTTACACTTCAAGTTGCCAGCAACGCATCCTCCCAAAGCAGACTTCATGTTGCTTGGCAGAGACAGAGGCAGAGTCAGAGCGTCATCCGGGACTTTCTCAGATGCTTAGGACCTGCACTGCTTTCATAGCACGCCGCCCATCGTATCTCGTGAGCTCGTTTCTTACCTCATGCTATCATATGTATGCGAGACCGGGCGGTCTAGCGGTGCCCATCTTAGACTAGAATGCAGAAAGTCAACGCACCTGTTTCTGAATCCCGTTTCGTTCCCAGCGTGGAGATTGTCGCGCCTTCAAGGATCATGATCATCTGTAATTGCATAAGTCAGGCAAGTAAGTAGGAGGCAGTGGCGCGGAGTTCGCACCTCATTCTGATTATCCCAGCCAAATGGTTTTATTTCGTGAGCGGAATTTTCGGGACACTATTAGTCGGTCGGCGCCGTGGTTGCTGCGTAGTGCGAGGAGACAGGACGCTCGACCTTACGCCCAAGTACATAGCGTCGACTTGTTTTTGCTCCATCTAGAATGATTGGCAACGGTGGATGCTTAGGTCCGTCGTAACATCTTCAATGCTCTGCAGTGCCAGTTGATGTATGTAGTCGCCCTGGGACGGATATTCGGGTGCGTGATGTGTGGATCATGATGCGTGATGAGTGATTGAGGATACGCACTGCTAACTCGGAGGATTCACGATCAGGATTCACCCGTCAACGGAGTACTGCAGCCGTAGGGGCCGTGTTTGTCCTTGGAGGTATTTTATGGTGTTGATGATTAGGATGTTCGGGACTGAGCTGGGCGTAGTCAGTAGAATAAACGGATGAAACGCAGTTTGAATCTGTTTCCTCAACAACCTCCTATCCACGCAGGCGCTACGTCGTATTCAATGTGGCACCCCCGGTGGCCCAGTCCCTCTTTGCGCACCTCGCACGGCTCCTTCACTTTGCACAACCCAGGGCGCTGATTCGAGAGTTCAAACATGGCTTCAAATTCGTACAATCTCTCTTATACATGACAAATTTCGAAGTGCGAGTACGCAGAACCAATCCAGCTCTATGCCGCGGGCGCCAGAGGCATAACTATCGATTTTGTCCTGTCGAGGAAACGGCCTTCGTCTGGGTAGATGGTCTGAAGAAGGGTCGATAACAGCTCGTGTCAGCGCCTTCTCATGTTCAAATGCGGTATCCTTGCGAAACTTGGGGACAGAAAAGAGGTGTGGCATGGCGCGAGGTGAAGAACGGAGAATGAACATGTCGAGGAAGAATCTCAGGACAACAAAAATATAGTGGCCAAATCGAATTGCAAGTAGACGAAAGGAAGAATCGACAGGAAATTGCAATGACGCAGAACCGAGCAACGATGTAACGCACCTTGGCGAACTCCTCCGTCGAGAACACAGCCATGACATCCTCCATGGTCTCAGCCTCGAACTCCGCCATACCGTCACAGTCTGAAATCATGGCGAGGGGCTGGAGAGACGGGATCAGGGCGGGGTTTTTGTGGTACTGCCGGTTTCGAGTTCGGTTTCGTTAAATGAGTAAAGGCGTACGCAGTGACGGGATTTGAGCGATAGGGGAGGGGTCGACAGAAATATGAAAAGCAAGTGGGAATTTTAGGCTGCTGATCCCGCAGGATGAGAATGGACAAGGGCCTCGTACCTGTACATATTTGACCTTCCCGTCTTTAATCCCCGGGAGTTTCGAAAGCATGACGCCATGGTTCGTCCTGCACCATTCGACAGCGTCACGTCACTACAAGTCCACCACATAGCGGTAACACTGTCTACGCACCACATCTGGTCAAACTCCTCCCAGGAAATAGTTGGCAGGCGATACAAGAAACCAATGAAACGGACGGGCATGGTTGGAGTTTGGATACTGGACTTGGGATAGCGAGTCTTGCTGGGCTGATCGGAAAGTACAAGTGGGGAATGAAGTGCTATTGACGTGACGTCGGCAAGCCTTGAGAGAAAGAACGAAGTGTTATATACCTACCCGTAATTATCAAGAAATACGCGTAGATATCTACGCAGCGTTCCGAGGACAACGGATCGCTCGTGTGGGTCAACCTGAAGACGCGTACTCCACACAAAGAGCAAGCGCTACGTTGACCAGCGAGAAAGAGTAGGAAGGAGAAACAATACGTGAAGGCTGTGGGATGATGTCGCTGTGGCACGGTTTGGAAAGTGCCCAGCGGACGTTGATGCGCGAAGACAGGAGTGCGTGCGGCATGCGCACGCTCCGACTCATGATCAAGAAGCTGCTCCAGAAGCGCAAGAGGGTGTCTTCAATCCCTACAACAGCGTCTGTTCTATCCATGGAGGTAGTGGTGAAGATGGCCAGGCGAACTCTGCCTGCTGCAACACGCCAGCGTCACGCTGTGGACTAACGACACTGATGCCCTCAACGTCAACTCTCCGATGTCACTTGGTGCGCGTCAGTATCATGAAAAGTGAGAAAAATGTGCCCTGGGTATGACTTTTGAAAGCTAAGGTGAGCAATGCGTGACCGTCCAGGAAGCCTTCTCAGTCTGAGGAGATGAGGAAATGGAAAGAGTAAAGCGCCACAGAAACCCAACATCGTGGTCTTCTCGCCACTTCATGGGACTTGCCGAATTCCGAACCTCCGGCTCATCCGAAAGTCGTGCTTTGACCGTTTCCACCGAGTCCCGACTCCAACTTGCCCGAAACGGCGAACAATAAAGGACAACCTATCTGATCAGATTACTCCTGAGCCCTCATTCCTTTTCGTTCCGTCAGAACATTTACCCTTTCTTATCTGTGGAGCTAAATCCGTCTACATTGACTAGAGTAGTAGGTTCATTTGGCAATCGTGACTAGTAGTAGCCCAATTGGACTAACCACCGACGTTTAGAGTCAACAACATATTCCTTGGAAGCTTCTTCATCGTGTTCAATGATGGTATGTACGCTCATTTCGACCTCAATGTAGCGGGAATTGCTCATCGATTTTTGCCTGGCTGTCTAGTCTTCGAAAAAGAACAAAATCAGCTCGAAGCCCAATATCTTGGCACACGATCACAATAAACGTACGGTAAGCCTCTCATACCAGAACATCATTTTGTTTACACAAGCGGAATGCGCTGAGACCAGGCTCACAGGCTCCTACGATCTTCGCGAGTGCTGTGGCGCTTTTCGAGGCACTTCATGAGACACTCGACGACACTACAAGTGTGTACCCAGAGCCTTTCTTATTCCATGGAGGATATCAACGTCCGTTCACGGAGCAAGAAACGCCTAAGTCTGTCTCGCGCGAATTGGCCGACAAAGTGACTGAAATCACTGGTTATCACTACGCGTATGTCTCATTGATTCTCGCTCGCTCATTTTCCTGCTCATGTGCTGCGCTCACAATAGGGTCAAAGACAGCCTGCAGACCACCGGTGCGCGAAAAGGAGTGACGTACAAAACGCGTTTCCGGTGCAGCATAGAGGACGACCAACGCCATGTGATACGTAAATCGCCCTATATGCGTCGCAAGAAGCCTAGTCATGTCTGCCATACCAGTCTCGTCATATCCTCAATGACACAAGAGCAGACGGATGAATACTTGGTGACGATTCGGCTATCTACGCCACATCGACGTTCGGAATCAGACAGAGACCGTTCCGTTTACTCGAGTCACCCACTGATCGATACGTCGGACGTTGAGGAGAGCATCGGGGTTGTGGATGAAGGTGCATCAACGTCCGGGGAGAACAGTTCGGCCCAGTTGGAGGTGTTTGACGATGAGGGTTCTTCGACTCCTGCTCCGGATGGGTCTATGGTCGAACTGAAAGTGTCCGAGTCTGGCGAGAGCGATGCCGAGATTCCTGCTTTGTTGTACCCGGAGGATTATGCCGTGTCTTGATGTTGATGCATACGTTCGTCTTCACTTTCCTTCTCTTCCTTGCGTCAGCCCAGTATCTCAATCTGTCCCTACGCATTTGGCCCGCTGATGCTTTCGTCCATTCCTCTGCCATGATGTCCAAAATTTGCATGCATTATCCATTACCTGCCACGACACGGACCTCTCAACGAGTGCTCATTCATGTGGCGCACCATTCATTTATACCGTTCTTGAGAATAATTAGGCCACTATCGTCGCAACGATATCATTTGCCGTAAAATCAACCTACGTCTGGAGTTACCATGCAGCATGCGTGTCGTAATTTACAGTCAAGAGGGCAGAGATCCGACTTGAAAGCTCGTCGTAACACCAGATGCGTCGATGACTATGCAGCATGATAATACTCGTCCAAATTTCGTTGTAAATACGTGCTCACATTGCAGCTAAGTATCAAGGGCAAGTTCGCGGTCCAGCGCGTGGTATTAAAAGAAGGCCAGTACACAACGAAATTCAAAATAATAGCGTACTGAAGCAGCGGCTTAAAGTACGAGGGCGGTAATATACAAGAGCGATACACGGCTGAAAAGGCAAAGAAAACGACGACACGATCCATGTGCTGCAGGGAATAAAATAATGTATGAAGTGAAAAGTAACGTACAAGTCGCATCGAGCGTTCCACTTCTCCACACCGATCCAAATCCAGAAGATTGCAACAAACCAAAGACCTACGAACTCAATCACCCGTCCCCATGTCCTTCTTGAACTTCTTGTTACTGGTCGGTGTCGCAAACGAGCACGCACGCTTACGATTATACGCCAGCTCCAACGCCCCTGCGGTTTTCGGCATCCTCTCAAGACGATCTTTGGGTGCTTCTTCATCACCCCAACCACCCATTGCCAAGCACTCCTTGAATGTTTCGATGACGGTGTCAGACGTGGAGAGATAAGTCTCCGCGAGTTTCTGGTCCTCATGGTACCTATCCCAACTCCGTTGTCCTAACATCCTTTCCCTAGGCCTGGCTGAATCGCGAATCGGCTCAGGGCGTCTCGTGTAGATGTTGACGAAGATATTGCGGAGATGACCGACCAGGCAAGCAAGGGGTTCTGGGAAGGACGCAGCCACAACACCCGACAACCTATCACCAAGGAAGAATCTATGTTTCCCTGCTCCACCGGAATGGACGTCGTCAACGGTCACAAAGTTATCGAAGACATCCTGCATCTGGTCGATGAGGGCCTCGTCGCTCAGTGAGCTGTTATGGTACCGGAAGGCCACATAGACCAAAACATGCAGAGCTGATTCGAGGTCGTCCGCACGCTCGTGGTCCTTACTGGGATTCAATAGCAGAAGGTCAGAAAGAAATTGCCAGGTCCCCTGATTGAATAGAATGAGCCTCCGGATGTAATATTGAGAAGGAGTGAAGGTATAGCGTACGTACCGACCTCGCCAATTGGCGGCGGCGGCGCGGTGTAAGCGCAGAAAACTGGCACCACTCATTGTCGGAGTGTTGGGAGGAGTCTGTCACGCCTGTCGCCGTACGATCACCTGCAGACAAACACGAAAATGAACATAGCTTCGGATAGTGACTAGCAGCAACTTTATCGTCCTCCCCTGCTACTGTGTTTCCGAGTTCCGTGACCTGTCTGGCAAGATCGCAGTTGAGAGATACTGTAATCCACGGTGCCAGTGGACGTCACCGCCGTTCATGAAGGATAAAAATTGTGATAAAGGAACCATGTTCCGAGCCGTTTATGAAAGCCAGATAACGCAGTTATCTCGTATATAAGGGTATATCAAGACGTTTTTGACCTCAAGAAATAGATAGCACCAGGTTGTGGGCAGGCGTTGATGAGTTCTGACGAGCGCCGGGGGAGGGTCAAAGGCATGCCAGTTGAGCCACGTGGATACCACGCGAGTCGAAATTGTGTGGCGTCGATCATAACTGCTCGGACGCCACCAATGCAACTGCTCACCAGCATTCGTGCATCGAACTTGATGCTGACGATGCTCAAATACTCAGCACTCAGCGCTCAGTCAGTACCGCACCACTGTGACTCCTCTGCATCATCGGTGCGTCGTCGTATCTGATCGCGACCCCCAAATCCTTCGTAGTGAACATTCCTAACATGTTTTTTCTCTCGGGAAGTTTTCTGTCGCTTACTGATATTCCGATGTAGGGTGAAGGAGGTCTCATGGACTGGGTCTAATTCTCCTAAGCTACCCTTTCGATGCAGTGGAGAATACACACACTCTCAAGGAGCTTACATACCGAAGCTAAAGAAGAATCACCTCATGCCAGAGCAACCTCACTTTCTCGTGTGCAGTGGAGCGGAGCGACGGGGCACGGTTAACTAACAGCACGATTTTTGTTAGGCACGGTACCACTGTAAACGACACCTGTCGAAATAAGGACTATTATACTACTTCAAAGACTGTGGACAATACACGCGCGGGGAACGAGATGATTACCGAGGCTACAACACGCCGTCCATCTCCAATAAGTGATACTTCTCCTAGTCTCGACGATATTGCTGTCGAAGATTGTGTAACTCTTCACCTAGAAGACGGTAAGTCAATCCCTTTTTATTTTTGGTCCAGCTACACAATTTATGTACGCTCTATCATAGATGAGTCATGACCGCCGTAGGCTTTATAGTCCATCTATCATCGAGCCTGAGCATGCAGCCTCCACCTGTAACATGATGTTCTCTGGATGCAACCTAGACGTCTCATCATCTCGCTTGAAACTTGTTCCTTTCGTCACCAGCATCCAGCTATTTTCGAGCTTTGTTCTGCGTTGTTTCTCAATGCCTCAAAGTTTGCTCACTCTGTTGTTCGTGTAGGTCTAAGCTTTAGTCTCCCTCCTTGCTCTATATAGCCTTTGTTTGCGTGTTTATGCTCCAATACTCAGTTTCTATTATTCTTATGCTGCTGTTCGTAACTCAGAACCTGATGCTGCCCCAGGCCTAGGCTATACTTGTTCGCTGCACTGTACTAAGCCGCATTCTGACTAAGCCACGTGCTACAGTTCGCCATTGCACTTAAGAGGGAAAGCCCGAGGCTAAGTCGAGAACTTAATCGCACGACCGAAAGTCACGTCATCTCCTTTCTCCTAACCACCACCACTCAGCTCAAACTTGCCTAGAGGTTCGCAGCTGTCCGCCCATCCTTTGTTTTATGCTAGGCTGGTACTGAGTGTACACTGCATATCGGCAATAACGGTCTTTGCATTTTTCAGCCCCCGCTTAGCGTGCCTGAAGTGTGGCACCCAAAGGAAGGCTGATATACTTAAACCCGGAAAAGCAAACAAAAAAGTACGTGGCCTTTAAAACTCCCCTCCCTACAATGCAATCACTTCCTCTCGCTGCCAGCTGTATATACTTATCACGCACCGGCTTCACTCCAATCTCAGATCGAGCAAACATAATATCCGAACTGAAACGATGGCCCGAGTGCGAGATCCTCCCAAAGTTCTCGCGATACCACTTCGGAAGTGCACGAACAGGTCTTGCGCCGCAATTCTTCCTCCTATCGAAGAATACAAGCACAAACGATGCAATGGATGTCGCGAGAGAAATCGCCAATGGGCTGTTGCACGGAATAAGAAGATCAAGGGTGATGATTCGGAGGTAAGATCTGGGTTTTCTCATCCGGCCCGCCGCATTCAGCCTGACACACGCTTTCCACTGATTGATCTACGATTTCCTCCTTTAAACACTGACGCAATGACTGATTGCCATGGTTCATGATTGATACTCTGTAGAGTCCCGTTGTATATCCTACCGCGCAAAATTTATGCGACGATCTTCGCGTCCTATGGACCAGTAATCGTGAGAAGGACGAAATGTTCTTCTTCCAAGGGGAGTTCTACACTTCCCTCAACACCAGTGCGGGCGAAACGCTCCAAGATTCCACGCGTATGACCACCAACGATATCACCTCCGCGACGGGGGTGAAGTACGGTCGGTAAGCACCTCGGCGATCTGTCATCTTCAATTTGCCATACTGTCCGAAGCATTACATACCAGAACGACTCTCATTCTGATTTCTCATCTTTTTGTTTTTTGCTACAGCTCGGGTGTCAAGGACACGAAATGGAAGGATCATACCGGCTTACGGACCTACTTCCGCTGCACGCGCGAGCACCTCGCACGCCAGAAAGCTCGAAAGGCGTCCGCGAATGGGCCTGTGGAGGAACATATGTGTCATACGAGTCTTATGATCAGTTTCGCGGACCAGGAAGAGGCGAATAGATACCTCGTTACGATCAGGTTGTCTTCGATGCATAAACCTGAACGCTCTGTGGGCAATGGAGGCGTAATCGCCGGAGTCCTGGACTCTGACATGGTGTCCCAGCCTGGTCAACCGGAATCGTCGCCAGTAGCAGAATCGAGGGGTGGCGAGGCTGAGACTGAGAGTGTCGATGAAGATGAAGAGGCTGACATGGTCGAGAATATGCTTAAGGACATAGATGAATTTGATGAGTAGGTGGATCAGCTCAGGAGAGAAGATGGGGAGGCCCAATCTGTGCAGTAGATTACTGGTAATGTTGCTTTTTGATGTGCCACAGTTGTAATGACCACTGACCCTCATTCAATTCTTCAGTTTCAGCTCCTTTTGCCCTATATTTTCTTATTCCGCATATGTCATTCAGCGTGCTGGGCTCATCGTTAGTCGTCAAACGTCCCTGCCGCCCAGACCGTGGGACGCGTAGTAACATGATGGAACCCACCGAGCGCTTCAGAATTCTTGACTCCGTTTTCTTTATCTTCGGGAATATGTACCTCATCAGTCATAATATCACTACCTAATTGACTGCTGCTCAAATCCTGTAAGCACTAAATTGTCAGAGGTGAGGAGTTGGTGAGGAGATACTTAACAGCAATAACTACTTAGTAGATTTTTCCCCGGTCGGCCGTTATCAACTTGTCGGTATACTTGATTATTTGGTCGTGATGCTATGTGCTTTATATGCCCCCCCCCTTCTTTTTTGATCCCCTCCCCCTCCCCAAAGACTTGTGATCAATTATTTGCGTGTAGCTGTTCATCGCTCTAAATCGCAGTGTCCATTCATTCGACGTGGGGTAACCGCCTGAGTTGCTGCCGTAGTGTGTTGTGCTTAAATTGCGTTTGGATTGTTACCCGGCAATTCGTGGCCAACTATCCAAGAAATACGACCAATAGTATCAGTGTTCATCAGTCTCGTTTAAATTAGTATAGTATCTAGCACTTTTAGTTCAACATTTTCTCAAGCTCCAACAACCTATCCGCCGTATCCTTCACACTATCCTCAAGTGAAGTGTACCGTATGCCGAGCTGTCGCTCCGCCTTGGAACTGTCGAACGTAAAGTGACCATCGTGCGTCACCTTCGAGACATCGACTTTCGGAAGACGATCGGCAATCTCTGGGTGGGACCGGGCAACAATGTCCACGATGTTCTCGTTCGCCTGTACATTAGAGTATATGATCATTGCTTCGTTTCCAGAGCTGGGCGACAGCATTGGAGAAATAAGTGTGAACCGGAGACTCACGCATAGACCCCCGATGAGCAGATACCTCTGCCCTTTCGCCTCTTCTCGTTCCACCGCTCTAACGTGGGCGAGCGCAACATCGCGAACATCCACGAAGATGGGGACAAACGTAGGAGGGCAACCGTCTTTAAAAGATCCATTGACGACGTTCCATATATTTTTCGCAGACTCGTTGAGCGAATCTAACAAAGTGATCTTCTGGAGCGGAGGACCGAACACGGTGCTGGAGATGGGACGATATGTTTATTTACTGCGAATGATGACGAAAATATGAACATACGGAGGGCAAATCGTCGACCCGGCCCAAGATGGCTTCTCCTTCTCGATGAACTCCCAGAACAGCCGCTCAGCGAGGACCTTGGATGCGGAATAGACGAAGGTGGGCATTGTATGCGTCTTTGCCTGCTCGTACGTTGCTGGGTTCCAGTCGTCGTCTGTAAATGTTCTTCCTACGTCAGGGAAGGTCTCGAGGTTGATCATGGAGGAGAAGGAGGCGGTGAGGACGACACGCTTGATCTTTGGCTCGAGTTTTGTGGCTTCGACGAGGTTTCGGGTCCCCATGATGGCGGGCAGAAGGAAATCCTTCTCGTTGTCCTAAATGACGAGGTACGCGTACGATACGCGATCAGCTCTGTGGTAACGCAGAACAGGACAAACAAAGGTTTCGTTATGGAGAATGAAATAAGAAAAAACAGACCGTCATGTTGGAGTGGAACGGCGAAGCGGTGTGCGCGATTATGTCCACTCCCTTGACCGCTTCGTCGAAGGCGTGCGGGGTAACAATGTCCTCGACAATTGCGTACTCGAACTTAGACTTGTGCTGGGGGAACATGGCGATCCATTCCTTGGCTTTGGATCTAGAGCGGCAAGTCCCGCGGACGCTGTATCCTTCGTTGAAGAAGGCGAGTGCGACAGCGGTACCCACGAAGCTGATGAATAGGCAAGAGAGTCAGTCCTCAATATTGCAGTCGATGCCAATGTTGTCAAAATTAATTTGAGGCAGAGACGTACCCTGTGATTCCAGTGACAAGAACGAGTCCTTTGGACATGCTGATCTAGAGAGGATGGTATGGAATGAGGTGATGTCAACTCGAAGTCGAAGTAGCGGAAAGCAGAAAGTTACGGTGGTTGGAGCGGGGATGAGCCCCATGCTTTATACCCTCCTATTTTCGTCTCGGGTGACTGAACAGCACAGCTATTAAGCGGCCGAATCAGACGAACCACCGCCAAGACCTGCTCTGTGAGCAAGACATCGATAAAGAGAGCCCTCAAGTGGGTCAGTGAGACGTCTTTTGTGGCGTACGCCCGAGTCAGTGCGCCGAGTGAGACGTGTTCCTCGGTCAATGGTTGGGAGCGCGTCTCTTTCAGTGGAGATTTCCTAGAAGTGTTACAGGATGGACCTGTTATGGAACAAGAAAAGGAAATCGCATGTAGCTTCCAGAGGCTTCGGAGGGTTGCCTGAGTGAGAAATCGCGGGGATGATGTGGGTAGTTAGTACTTTATAGCCGCCAAGGTGCGAAACTGTGGTATGCCGCCTGACATCGTAAGTGGTGGCATAAAAACGTCACCGGGGACCGCCACCGGTACCATAGAGGAGGCATTTTTTAAGAGGCGGTGGAAGTCAGCAATCTTGAAGCAATGTCTTTGTGGTTGCTCGGACTCGGGGCGGATGGCGCCACAAACGTTCGACGAACTGTTGCGCCACAATGCGCATGGCATTTGCCGGACGCCAAACCTGCGGGAGAACTGACCTTTTCCACCGTCCTGGCAACTTCGTGTTTTTGACCTTGCACACAGACGTCTAACTTTGGGCTCTATTCTCTGGTTTCCTGGCTGTAAACGAGTCATATAAACTCGAGGGAGACTCTCAGCGCCTGTATTGGCATTATATCAGGTCTTTATTGGACTACCTTCACGCTTTGCTCGATAACTTTTCTTGTCTAGCCCCGAAGCTCTATAGCTGAAGTTCTGCGCCCCTCATGAGTCTCTCTTCGTTTCTTCTTGGGTCCGGAAAGTCCAAAGCTTCTACCTCAATGGCAATAGATAATGAACTTGACACACTGTTTCAGTCTACCGTGAGCATGGCCCAATTTTTTTTCTTCATGTCTACCTTCCATCTAACAAACCTTGCGCTATTAGAAAATTGTCTCACTACTTCATGTACCTCGACATTCATCTACCACTACTTCTGAGAAGAAACGAAAAGCACCCACTACATTGGACGAGGACGCAGAGCTGAAGAACAGTGAGGTGAAGAGGAAGAAGTCAGCGAAGGAGGGCGATGAAGTCAAGAGCTCAAAGAAAGAGGAAACGCTGAAGGAGGAGAAGCCAAAGGAGAAGGGAGTGAAGTCGAAGAAGGAAAAGGGAGAGAGACGGGCTAAGAAGGTGCGGTTGGATGATTCTGAGGACGAGGACAAGGACGAGGACGATGCAGGACTTGAGGATGCGTACGCGAAGGGAAGGGTGGCGAAGCTCGCTGGGAAGGATAAGGAATCACAGGCCAAAAAAGCGAAAGCGAAGGCGGTGAAGGATGTTGAGGACGAGGCCAAGGCCGATGTGAAGACGAAAGGCGAAGATGCTGATGGCTCCTCGGGATCAGAGGTAGAGGAGGACGACGAGGAAGATCCATCGCGACTCGTACATGAATCCCTGTCGGGCCCCAAATCGCGGAAAGACAGGCGCGGCAAACGGACAAAGAAAGAGAAGTATGCTCCACAAGAGGAGACTACAGAGCAGAGGAACGAGAGGACGATTTTTGTGGGCAATGTGGCGATCGAGGTGGCGAAGTCCAAGGTATGTTTCTGTGTCCGAACTTTTTTTCTTCCTTCTTTCCCCTTCCTCTCAATTTCGATTTTAATCGTGACATCTTAGTCTTTACTGGTACTAATTTCGAGTTACATAATGGCGCAATATCATAGTCGGCCCTCAAATCCTTCAAACGCCACATCCTCTCCCACCTCCCCACCTCCATCTCCTCTACTGCCAAAATTGAATCCACACGCATTCGCTCCGTCGCGTTCTCCCTCCCCACATCCAAACTCGATCCTTCCACCTCCGCAGCCACCTCCGACCCATCTAAAACCTCGTCCAGCGACGCGGCATCAAAATTGAACCACGAAAAGGCCCGCGTGGCCTCTTGGCGCGCTTCACATCCAACGAAGGACGACGAAGACAACGACAACGAGAAGAAGTCAAAACTGTCGTCTCAGGAGAAGAAGCGTGTGGCGTTCATCAAGAGGGATATACATGAGGGCGCGGATTCGGTTCACGTTTACGTCGTCTTTGCGCACTCTCGGTCTCACCCAACACCCTCTGCCGATAACCCCGAGGAGAAGACATCCGCTGCCGCTGCCGTCACTGCTCAAACACAGACGATCTCACCATACGAAGTCGCAGCGCTCGCGGTCCAGCACTGTAACGCCACGGTCTTTATGGAGCGTACCATCCGAGTCGACCGCGTCTCCACAACTTCCACCGCCGCCGTCAACTCCGCCTCCTCCACTAATACGGTAACAGCGAAGACGAACGCCACGGACGGAGTTGGAGCGGATCCGAAGAAGACAATATTTGTGGGCAACCTTGATTTCGCGAGTAAGGAGGAGGATCTTAGAGTTTATTTTGAGGGAGTTGTAAGTGGAGAAAGGGGCCCAAGGGGCGACGGGAGTGATGGGGATGAAGAGGACGAGGCGGACGAAGAGGGCGAAGAGGAGAGCGAAGAGGATAGAGAGGAAGATGAGGACAGTGAAGAAGGAGAGGGCAAGAGGGGGAAGAAGGTTGCAAAGGGCAAAAAGGCGAAGACCTGGGTTACGAGTGTGCGGATCGTGAGGGACAGGGATACGCAGCTCGGGAAGGGCTTTGCGTATGTGCAGTTCGCGGTACGCCTTCATCCCTTCTTGTCTCTCACAACTTCTCTCCACCACACCTCGCCACCCATCCGTCCTCTCCTCCATTATTCATCCACGCAATTTTGACTGCCTCTCCCCCCCCGAACGCCAGAAACTGACGCTTGATTGTATTCGACGATGGCCTCCTACTTTTGTGTACTCAGGACCGCGAATGCGTTGACGAGATTCTCGCACTAGGAACGTCCGAAGAAAACAAGCTCAAGTTCGCAAAGAGGAAGCTAAGGGTGCAGAAGTGCAAGACCGTGCCGGGCGTCAAACTCTCATCTACGAACGCTCGTTCACAAGTTCGAGCCGCAGCCGCAGCCTCCGCTCGCACCACCTCCCACCCCCAATCCAACTCATCTAATCCGCGTACCCCGAACTCGAACGCGAAGTCATTCGCCCGCGGATCCAACGCCACCCCCACTGGTACTAGGAGCCCAGCTCAGAAGTCGAGGGTGCCCATCATCGTGCCCAAAGGCGACCCCTCCCTGGGCACAAAATTGGCCCACTTACCCAAGGAAGCGCGTAAAGAGGCGAAATCCCAAGATGCGGACAGGGTTGCGAGGAGGTTGGCGAAGAAGAAGGCGAGGGGTCAGATGGACTCCCAAATGAGGAAGGGCGGAGATGGAGAGGTCAAGGTGAGGAGTCGTGAGAGGGTGAAGAGTGGTGCGAAGGGTAAGGTCGGGGGTAAGGGCAAGGGAGGTGGGAAGACGAGGATGAGGAGCGACAAGAGTATGATGAAGAGGAATGAGAAGAAGTAAGAGGTTCTGGTATGGGTGTGGCAGTCAGTTCTTCTTCAGGGGTGAGGGAAGGTTGGTCGGTTGATGGTATGCTTGTTACCTTCAGGACAGCAGTTTCAGGTGGGTATGGACGGCGCTCGACCGAAATGAGAGGTGGTTCCCCGCAGCTCTACCTCTCGAGTTCAAAAGTTGTGATGACTAGCTTTTGCATATCCTGGTGTTGAGCTCAAGGCAGCGTGAATGATCTGGCTCTTATTTTCTGTTCTGCGTTCGTGTCAAACCTACAAGGGTAATCATGATTCGACCGGAATCTCGTATCACAGAATCAATCTGACGTTGTTTGTGTTATTTTCAGCTAGACTAAGATTTCCGTCTGTTTTATAGGACGACCAAGCTTGTGCGACGCGCACGTTATGGAACGCTTGAGCAAAACCCGGACGCATTGGGCGGACGGTTCCCATCCGTGTGAAAATGCAGGCGATAGGCATTCGCAAGAATGCAAGGCATAATTTTGCCACATATCAGTGATCTCGGGGACCGAACGGACCGTGATATGGTGCTTGACTGGCTTGCATGTTCATCTTCATTTCATTGGTCAGATGATAAGAACTGAGGCTGGAGGACGATGTTGATGATTGCTCACTATCCTAGACTTGGGTACATACCTGGAGGCACTCGAGACGTTGCGTACATAGACCTGACGCAGCACTCTTTCGTTCCGTCCCCAACGGACTTCATCTTGGCCTGCTCGGTGAACTCTTCGGACGCGAGGTAGAAAGAAGATACAAACCATCATAACACCAAAATGCCCAGCTGACCCGTCAAGAGGCACGCGATACGGTCTCGTATCTCCTACTGAATATACGTCTGCTTCTTTCCCCTTGCCCTCCTTATCAAGATCCCACAGCTGAGCGCTGAGATCCAGGTGGAGTCCGTATATTGCATGCTCAATCTAACCGTGACCGTCGCGATAGCCGTACCGCGTAAAATACAAGAGAGCGAACTGTAACGGAACGGTACGCACCGTCTGACGGCTGTTCAGCGCTCACCCCTTCTCCTGTCGCACTCGCACAGGCCACCAGTCCATTGGCAACATGGAGAGTATGCGGGACCTGAACAAGAATGATGGTGTAGAGCAGGTCGAGCAAGACGATGCGAAGACGAAGCTTTCAACGATTGCTTCGCCTTCAACTGTGGACCCTCCGGTGAAGACGATTCATGAGGTGTATAGTCCAGAGCTGGCAAAGGCGATGGCGTCGGCTACGCCTATGAATGCGCTTAGTGGGAGGAGCTTCAAGGTGCGTTCTGTCTTTTCCCGTTTCCATTGTAGGTCTTGTGGCGGAAGTGTGTGTGTGTGTGTGTGTGTGGCCCGAGCGCGCTAATGCTTGGGTGGGTTTCGTAGTTGTACTTCATCATGATGGTTGGGTTCTTGAATGCCGTGTCTTCTGGGTTCGATGGGAGTTTGATGTCAGGTATCAATGCGATGGACCAGTATCTCGACTTCGTGAGTGAATTTATTCAACCTTACCTGTAAGGACGTTCACGCTGACGCCACAGTACCACTCATCAGTTTGGGTACACGACTACAGGAGCATCTACCGTACGTATTCTCCCCTACCCCTCCCCATTTCAATCAATCTCATCCTTCCATAGGGTGTCATCTTCATGATCTAGTGAGTGTGTCACATTTGACGGCTCTCTCATTTCATTGTGGCGCTGAATGTGATTTGGTGAATGATGCTATCCTCAGTGTGGCGGGAAACTGCGTCGGCTCCTTGTTCGCGGGGCCTTTCTGTGACCTCTGGGGTCGACGAGGTGCTATGTTCGTTGGCGGATTTTTCATCTTACTAGGTTCTGCTGTCGTGACTTCGGCACAGACTGCAGAGGCTTTCATTGGTGGACGGGTACGTAGATTCTTTCAGACACCTCTGTTTGGTCGAGCTAGTGCTCTGATACGATGTGAAGTTCGTCCTTGGTTTTGGTATCGCCATTTCTACCACTGCTGCTCCGACATGGGTTACTGAACTAGCTCCTCCGACATGGAGAGGTAAGTGTCTCTCACACCCCTTTGGAATTGCATCGTTGACATGAAACACTCCTTCCAGGACGCCTGGGAGCATTCTACAACTCGTAAGCCCATGGCATGGATATTCTCTTCTCGCCGTTAACCACCCGCTCCCTCCAACGCCACAGCTGCTTTTTCATTGGGAGTATCCCCGCCACCGGCGCCATGGTCGGCACGAACAAGATGAACTCTACCTGGGCATGGCGTCTACCTTTGATTCTCCAGATCGGACCACCTGTACGTCTCCCAGTTGAACATTTCCAACTACCTGATTCGGGAAACCTTACTGATTCTACCTGGGCGTAAAGATCATTGTCATGAGCTGTGTCTGGTTCTGTCCCGAGTCACCTCGATACTTGGTAGCACAGGGAAAGAGGGAGGAGGCTCTCGCGGTTCTGGTGAAGCACCATACTAGTGACGGGAAAATCAATGCTTTGATTGAGGTGAGCCCAAATTTTCGACTGAGCATTGCTTGCTCAGTCATAGCCTGACGTTTTTGCTCTGTAGCTCGAGATGAAAGAGATTGAAGAGAGCGTTACCGTTAAACGTCAGACTCCAGTACGTTACAGGATGCCCTTATCATATTGAGGGTCATACTGACGGTGGTATAAGTGGTGGGACTATAGCGCTTTGTTCAAGACTCGCAATGCCCGTGCGTATCCAATCGTATAAACTTGTCACGTATTCTCGGACATCTTCATTGATGCAATGACGGTTCTGTAGGCTGGCGTATCCTCTGCCTTGCTCTAATGGTGTGTCCTCCCTGCTCTCTCCGACACTCAGGGTTTTGTGTTGAGTTTACTTCTGTTTCTCTGTTTCCTAGTGTATTAACGGTCAACTGGCCGGCAACGGTGTAAGTCTCAATATGGTTCTTTCCTGGGCCTCAAAAGCAACGACAACGCTAACCCCTGTGCTCCAGTTGATCACATACTTCCTTCCCGTTGTCCTCTCGAACGCCGGAGTCACCTCGTCGCAGCGACAACTGGTATTGTTAGTGGAACTTTGGTGGACTATGTTATCTCTTTACTTTGCACTGACTCTGCGACTCTACATAGCAACTTCGCGAACTCGATCCTCTCAGCCTTTGGCGCGTTCCTGGTATGTTTGACCTAGTACATATTGAGGTGGATTCTAGCCTTGATAACGGTGCTTTTCATAGGGCGCCTCAGTGACAGACCGAATTGGTCGTCGTCGACGACTTTATGTCGGTGCTTTCGTCCTCGCCTGTCTACTTGCAACTGTGGCTGCTATGTCTTCCAAATGTGAGTTAATCCCATCGACACTTTCGCATCTCAAGCACCACTCTGACGACAGACGGGTTGCAGACGGCGTAAAGGGCAACACGAATACCGCTGGGGCGAACGCATCCATAGCGTTCATCCTCTTGTTCGGTGTTGCATACAGCTTCACGTACACACCACTTCAGGCACTCTATTGTGCAGAGTATGTTGTTTCACGACACGAAGCCTGGACCTGATACTGACAGCTGATGTGTCTGTGCGATAATGTAGGGTTATGAACAACGATACGCGCGCGAGAGGAATGGGCATCCATATTCTCATTTCCAACATCGCCGGGTAAGAACTCATCCTACCTGACCACCCTCGATATAAACTCATATCATGATCATCGGTAGCTTCATCAATACTTTCGCAAACAGTGTCGGCCTGGGCAAACTCGGATGGAAGTACTACTTCGTGTACGTGCTTCAACTTCTTTATCGCAAAACACACATCACCCGAATCTCACCGTATTATCTGCACGTCACACAGCTTCGTCGCCTGGAATCTCGTCGCATGTGGGCTATGGTACTTCTTCTGCGTCGAAACGGTATGTCCTCGGTGGTTTCCACTCACTCTTCATATCATCCTATTCCTCGGTTCGACAAGTGCTTAACGGATGTTGCTCGTGGTTAGCGTGGTCGAACTCTGGAGGAGCTGGAAGATGTGTTCAACCAGCCGTGGCCTGCATGGAGCAGTAAAAGGACGGTTAAGGTCGAGGTTAAGGAGACGGGTGATGTGGAGGTTATCGAGACGATCTGAAGGACGACGTGGACGACTTGGACGACTTTCCAGTTTGATGTTTGTTATGATGTCAGTATGTCTATGTTTTTCTTTCTTCGATGGCATTCGCAAGCGTCCATACAAAGGCAAGACTCCTGCGACACGAAGTGAGGATACGGCTCGTGAGTTGCATGATAGAAGCATCTATACACGCTGATGCAGCACGCAAAGCATCAGCGTACGGTATCGATTCATGCCCAACGAGGCGTTCGCTTCCTGTCTACTTTGCTCGCGATGCTAGCGATTTCTGTGCCCTATATAAACAGAGCCCATGATCTGCCCTCAGCATTGCCCTCCCATCTTGTTTGAGACTCAGAGCCACCTTGAGTGGTCGTCATGCCCGTACGTTTGATTGGTTTTCTGAACCGGCTGCCCAATGTCTCCTTCGAGGATTTTGACGCTACATGGTGAGATATAACATAACCACTCGCTCAAGCATAACGCTAACCTCAATGCACAAAAGGATTCAATACGGGAGTTTGGTATCAATGTTGCCCGCCGTGAAGGGTGGTAGGATCAGATATAGGCAGGTGCGCCACATACTTCCAAGGAGTATAGCTGCAAGAATGGGTCCATTGAACCATCAGAAATGACGTTGTGCAGCTACACAAGGACCCACATCTCAGCGATCGTCTCGGCAGTACTAGTGGAACCATGGGCCGCACAATCGCGGATTACGACGGTATAGCAGAGTGGGAGGCGGAGACTTTGGAGGAAATCACGGCAGTCTTCGCGACCGATGAGTACAAGAAGGTTCGTAATCTGTTCTTGACTCAGAGCACTTCAACGCATTGATGGATGATGTCGAACACCTTCATCGATTCGCTGCTGCAGGCATGTTTTCCTTTAGAAGCGAAGTTCTTTGATCGCCCGCGAATGACTGTGATGACTGTGAGCAGAGTAGTGGAAGATTTCGCCGCTGTGTAGGTGTACATAGATATCCAAACTATTTACAATAATATGTAGCTATTACAATGTCCAAAGACCACAATGATGACCGTCGACCTGAATTTTCGGCCACATCGCTTCGCAGCTGGGCTGACCGGCCAATGCCGGAAACCTCGCGTGGCGCCGAACCCACGACACCGGCCCGCCGCAGACGGCGGGTCCCTTGCCTTTTCCCCTTACTTCAAGTTACTGTTGTTTTTTGATTGACTCTGTCCGACTGCTACTGTCACTTTTACTTCTCTAAAAACCCATTGTCTACAATGGAATGGATCGTATTATCCCAATTCATCGTCTTGCCTTACTATTCATCGACCGCGACATGCTCGAAAATGCGGTTGATCCGACTCCGGGTAGCAATTGAACCCCCCCCCCCCCCAATGGACAACGACGACGGAGCCTTGCATGTATTTTTTATGCGGAGGCATGTATCTCGCGGCTGTGTACAGATGGGAGAGGGCCCACTCGACTCTCAGCGATGGGGTTTACAAAAAATTTGGGCCAGTTTTGATGTGTCGCGAAGAATCTATTCCCTCCCTTGAACACTAATTCACAGTACTGTACGTCTGACGGCCATACACAGAGTCCTGAGCCATCTATCACGCACTTTCTTGACTTGAGTTGCCGACTCTCAGCTCTCAACATCATCCTGGCTCGACTAGTATTCTGTCAAAACAATACCACAGGGTTGACTCCCCGGTCCGCTCCGCGGATAAACGTCTCCACGACAGCACCTGCCCGTGCAACCATCTGCTTGCTCTGCGGCCTCATTTCGCGAAATCTCGCCCCTTTGTCCGCGAATGTTGATGCAGTCACAGGATTACCGACCGGGTGCGAATTGAAGCTTCTGCAGGCACAAGTGCGGCATTGGGTTGACCGAAGAACGTCACCCATCGCCTCATGACCCGTCTTCCTCCTGATTCTTCGTGATTTAAAGGAGTCCTTCGCGAGAGTTGAAACCCATCGCTTTGCCCACTGCTCTTACTTCCCATATCTTTCGTTGTTCACTCTGGTCAAAGAGACTCGTGGTCATCGTACGATGAAGTCTCTGCTCGTCATTGCTAGCCTTGCGGCCGTGTCATGCATGCCTTCACTTGCAGCTGCCGAAGGGCTCCCACCCGATACGCGCCGAATGGTTCAAGTTCAGGAGCGAGCCCAGGACTCGGCCTCGGTAACTTCTCAGTCGTTCAGTACTAACAACCGTACAAGTGACGTCGGTTGGGACGAGTATAGCTTGTTCTTGAAGGGGCAACGCATCCTCTTATAGTATGTCAACATTATACCAACCCTTCATCGTGCATGTTTCCCACTCAACATGTTCCGTTCTAGCTCCGGAGAGTTCCACACATTCCGTCTGCCTGTGCCGTCCCTGTGGCCCGATATCCTTCAGAAAATAAAAGCTGCGGGACTGAATGCGATATCCCTCTATACGCACTGGGGTCTTGTGCGTTCCATTATCAGGATTTTTACTCCTTTCCTTATCCGCTTACGTTTGCATCGCCTCTTCATTGCGTATCCATAGACAAACCCTGCGCCAGGTGTAGTCGACTTCGACTCTTTCCGTGCTCTCGCTCCTCTCTACGACGCGGCCAAAGCGGCAGGCATATGGGTCGTCCTTCGACCAGGCCCGTATATCAATGCGGAAACCACAGCTGGAGGGATGGCACATTGGGTGACGACGGAAGTGAGCGGCCAGCTAAGGACAGACGCGGCGGACTATGCGGCGAGCTGGAAGGACTATCTGAAAGGTGTGATTGGAGAGAGCGAAGGGTATCAAATCACGGAAGGAGGACCAGTCATTGGTAGATCTTTATCTACGTATATGGATTCACGAGGAAACTGACTTCTTGTGTTCTCTCCCCAGCTGTGCAAGTTGGTTCGTAATGATATCCTCCTGTGTTGAATCAGGTTCTGACTAGTTGTTTCATGACAGATAATGAAGTATGGCAGATGAGTCCCGATACTCCAAACCCGGAGTACTTCGTGGAACTCGAGGACTTCTATCACAACTCCTCCATAGTGGGTGCGTAATTGTGTCGACACTAACATCTTGTGCAAGGAGCTCGCTGACAGATCATCTTATTGAATAGTTCCTCTCACGTACAATGATCCTACCGAGTTGAAGAACTTCGTCAACGGAACAGTGTGTCGTCTTCATTCTATATGTAGCATTGCCTGATGAAAGACTGCGTAGGGCGCTGTTGATATATATGGGTAGGGACACGCCCACGATGCTTTTGTGTAGGCATAACGACTAAATCGTATTTTAGCCTCGACTCATATCCTCAAGGCTTCGATTGCTCCAACCCTGAAACCTGGACAGGCGTCACCACGAATTATCATGATTACCATGAAGGCACGAATCCTAGCCAGCCTCTCTACATCCCGGAAGTAGGACTACTTCCTTGAAATTTCACAATCTCCAGACCGTTGATAGCATTCATCACAGTTCCAAGGTGGTGCATTCGATGCTTGGGGACCAACGGCACCAGGTTACCAAAGTTGCAGAGTATTGACGGGCGGCGACTTTGAGAGCGTGTTCTATAAGACGCTTTGGGCTGCTAACGCGAAGATGATGAGCTTTTATATGGTTTACGGGTGTGTTTATGAGGCTCACAACCGATTTTGTTGATAACTAATTTTGTTCCCCGTTTTCAGCGGTACTTCGTGGGGCGCCATACCCTTCCCTGGTGTTTACAGTACGCGTGCACTTCCTCGTATATTCAGTTCTAAGGCTGATACCACCTTCGCCTTAGCTTCTTATGACTACGGCGCTTCAATTACGGAGAACCGCGAGCTCACCCCCAAATACGACGAACTCAAACTACAAGGCCTCTTCTTGCGCACCTCGCCGGAATTCTACAAAACTGATTGGATCGGGAACAGCAGTTCCACTGCTGTGACTGTCTCTAATTCAGACGCGTTCGTGGTGAAGCTTGTAAACCCAGAGACCACCACCGGGTTCTACATCGCGAGACAAAATGACTCTACGTCCACGTTTGTCCTTTTCCCGAATGATCGGTTTGATTGGCATGCTGATGTGGCAACTCAGGTCCAGCGCCACCACAGAATTCACATTAGCGGTTGATACGTCCGCCGGAGACTTTACCATCCCACAGGCTGTACCCGCCATCACCTTGGGTGGCAGACAGTCCAAAGTGGTAGTCACGGACTATAGCTTCGGATCCTCCTCGTTGCTTTATTCTACTGCCCAGATTTTGTCCGCAGGAAAAATCGGCACAAAGGATGTCCTGTTCCTCTACGGAGACTCCGATCAGGACCACGAGATTTCGATTTTCTTGGACGGCAATACAACAGAGGCTACCCGGGCTATCCCAAACAACTCGTCTTCCTCCGGGTCGATCACCTTCTCATCTCTGAACTCGACCGCCGGTGCCGCCAACGCATCCCTCATAGCGTTCACGAAAGGTCTCGACGGCATCTACACAGTCCACGACTCCGACAACCAGCTCGTTCTATACGCCGACACTCTGACGGCCACCACTTTCTGGGCTCCCACGATTGCATCCCCCAACTCTAGTGATCCTCTGGCCAACTTCTGGCAGATTGGCACCAACGATACAGTACTCGTAGGAGGGCCCTACCTTGTCCGAAATGCGTCGATTTCCGCAGATGGCAGTACGTTGGACCTGAGGGGCGACCTGAACGCGAGCGTGACGCTCAGCGTAATCGCACCAGAGTCCGTAGAGACTGTGACTTGGAATGGGGTGGCGCTCTTGCCAGACAGCGGTGCTTCGTCGGCGCTGACGTTCGTCGGGAGTTTGACGATGTCGAGCCCCAGTGGCAGCTCCAATAGCACGGGTATTGTGGCACCAGTTCTCGAGGGTTGGAAGTACGCAGATAGTTTGCCGGAGGTGACACAAGGAGTCGACTTTGATGATAGCGCGTGGGTGGAGGCGAACCACACGACGACGAACATCCCGTTCCCGATATGGTATGGTGACGGGAGAGTGTTATACGGATGTGATTATGGCTTGTAAGTCTCCTTCTTGCGTGAACTAGCCGCGACCTACTGACTTGTCGTTTATGTGCCATACAGCTGCGAAAATATTGTCATATACAGGGGCCATTTCAATGCGACCGGAGCAGAGAAATCTGCCAACTTGTCGATCAATGGCGGAGAAGGTGAGCGAAACCGAGCCCACTTTTCCTTGTTCTCGTAGTCTCACACTGTCGTACAGCGTTTGCTGCGAGCGTGTTCTTGAACAACCATTTCTTGAATACAACATTCGGAAAGTAAGCTGCCCCTGGCTGTGAGTCTAACGCGTTGGTTGATGATATGTGCTGTTTTCAGTTCAACCAATGACGACAACATTATTCCAGAGACCGATCAGATATATACTTTCCCTGATGGACTAGTCCTCGAAGGCCAGGATAACGTGATCACTATCGTCCTCGTGAGTGTTTGGGTTATGTTCTCTCTCGACGAAAGATGCTGACTTTCTCTTCTCCTTGCGCTGTAGGACAATATGGGCTTGGACGAGACCAATAGTACGCTTTCTGCTTCCATTGTTATATAATGTCTACTCATGTTGTTTTGTGGCCTGCTAGACACTGGCACGACGAACGATTCGAAGTCTCCGCGAGGAATCCGTGGTTTCCAATTGAACTCAGGCAACTTCACATCCTGGAAGGTCCAAGGCAAAGTCGGTGGCTATACGAGGTCTGATATCCACTTCGCCCACACGCCCCCCTTTCGCTAATATTTTTGACACACACGCAGTTTCCCCGATAAACACCGTGGCATTCTCAACGAAGGTGGCCTTTTTGGTGAACGTCAAGGATGGCACCTTCCCTCTTTCGATACCTCCTCCTGGACATCGCTCGATCTTTCCTCCGGGCTTCCTAATGCCACTGCTGGGGTCGGGTTCTTTGTCACAACGTTCGATTTGAGCCTGCATGCGGGCTTCGATATCATGCTGTCATTCAATTTTGCGGACGAAGCAGGGAATGACGGGCAGCCTTACAGGGCGTTGCTGTTCGTAAATGGATGGCAGATGGGGAAAAGAGTTACAAATCTTGGGTAAGTGTCCTACTATGTAATCAGCCTCACGACATACTCTCAGACGAGCCACATCTCAGACCTCAGGCGAAATTCCCGGTCCACGAAGGTATCTTAGACTACAACGGTACTAAGTACGTGTCTACACTCCCTTCAGACCTAGATTCATCAGGTGCAATTTACTGACCTGCGTCATTTATCTTATCTTAGCACCGTTGCTGTTGCATTATGGGCCATGGAGTCCGTCAGCGTCTCCCCTCAGTTGAACGTAACGATCGATGCGATTATCGAGGGTGGCGTAGGCGGAGTTGTGGCCAACAACCCTGCCTGGTCTTCGTCGGGTAGGGCGTAGATGACGACTTGTATATAGGTCTCTATATGGCACCTTTCGTGCTGGAGGTCGAGTGCGCAATCAGCGTCATCTCTTTCACTCTGCCCCTAGGAATCGGAAAACTACAAACAAATCGGCAAGCATACCTAGCCCTAGATTATGGAAATTATAGGATTGTGTCGACTTGGCCGCATGCTGACCATTCAAATATCTATACAACGTGTAAGAAAACAATGACGGCGACGAAAGTCAAAACGCAGCACAAAAGAACGATAATGTATTTCACCCCATGAAAACCACCGCGCCCGTTCCTCACTCTTACCCCTACCATTATCTCTCGAACCGCCTGATACCAGGTCCAAACGTGACGATAAAACATGCCGGTGGCAGGTTTGGGTCAACCCTTACATATAAAGAATCAAAGCTCCATCGAACAGTTGATTTGGACGTGATGAAGAGCCAATTATTAGTTGAAACTGAAGTGAACAGATCTGCCAGGAGGAAGGAGAAAGAGGGAGAGAGCAGACGACAGCTGGCTACAAGCGCGAGAGCCGTGACGCTCTCTCACGAGATGTGACTGTACGCGTCAAGCGTGATCAAGTATCACGTTGTCGAGTACCGCGTTTTCGACCCAATTTGAAGGACGCCGCTTCTTCTTTGTCTCACCGTTCCTGCATCCCCTGACGCCCTCACAGACGATATCGTTCGTAACTGCTCTGAGTATAACGAAAACACACAAAATATATCGACAAAATCCCTTCGTGAAGCACGAGAGATGAGCGCTGACAACCAAGCAAGGGTAGAGGTCGATGAGCCTGCTCGCACACCAGAAGGCCACGAGATATTTATGTTTAGGACCGTTGATCCTGTCGTGCAAGAGCGTACCGAGGCTGGTTTACCTACGAAGGAAGAGCGGAAGGAAAATCTGGACAATATGTTCGTGACGTGCTCAAACGAGCAGTGCGCTAAGGCTGTCAAACGCGTCGAGATCAAGGTCTGCGGAAGGTGCAAATTGGTCTGTTCTACCTTTCTTTCTTTCTTTCTTTTTTTTGGCCTTAAAGGCGAAAAACTTACAGAGTTGCCTCTTTTTGAAGGCCCGTTATTGTTCGCCTGCGTGTCAGAAGGTCGACTGGTACGTTCTTTGCCCATCTCTTGAGCCTATGGATGTGTCTCATTCCCACTTCGTATGCTCACAGGAAGGCAAACCATAAAGAGGAATGCGGCAAGGGTCCCAGGAAGGAGCTCAGCCTCAAACTCGCCGAACGCTCTCTTGCCGTGCCCGACGTCCAACACTTCCTCGCTCATACCGGCATTCTTCTCCTTGAGCTCGTCGAAAAACCCAACAACTGGAAGACCAACGTCGTTAAAGTCGTCTGCACTACACAGGTGGCGGATATGCAGGAACACTTCCGACGAATGATAGCGGGGGAAGGAGACGAGGACGCTCAAGTCTGCTTGGCGTATTCCACTATCGAGAAGGTCGCACTCAACGACGCACCCGAGTTGACCAAGCTCACGGCGAAGAGGAAGGAGGAGACTTTCAAGAAGGACAGAAAGGATATGGACGAGAATTTATCTCGAGAGAATAATCCCATCATCACTTATTATGTGACAAACGAGAAAGGTGACGGGGATGATGGAGTTGTCTCCTTGTCACTCGTGATTCCGATGTACGAGATGATGCGGATGGCCACAAAGCCAAAGCTGCATTATAGGTCGGCGATGCGGGGAGAGTATGAGGTTGACATGACCCCGAATTCTCTGACAGAGTGCGTTCTCTTTTTTGCTCCGCAGCGCTCTTCCGTCGGTCCTACTAACAAATGTCGTATAGAGGTGTGAATAACTTCATTCGCATGGACAAGCAGAACAAGTTACGTCTTAGAGGGGTGCGTCCAGTTATATTTCAATCTTTGACTCTCGAAGTAACCATGCTGAATGGATTGAAACAGTACCGTAATGGCTCTAAGGCAACCTCATCCGAGTCAAAATAAGAGCATGTCGATGTTATATATAAAGCTCCGCTACTATCTTTGTGTATCCTCCACTGTGCTTCGCCTTCAATAGTGCCGGTGAGTTGTCCCTCGTGGTATGGTTATTATCTTTTCAAAGACGGAATCTGATGGTATCGTTGGCAGGCTGTATTTTCCACTATATTTTTTAGCTATCTATATCGACTATTCCATGCATTCCAGGTACAACTCCTCATTCTGTGGTCAATAAAGACAATAAACGCTTAGCGATCCCATGCGCTCGTGTGCTCATGGCTCATGGCCATGAACTTCCTGCACGCTCATCATCGAGCTCGGAAGCGTGGTCGTTGTAGAGCCAAGAAGTCCTGACGAGCACAATTGAAATTGTGGCCCTCTTTATCCCGCGGTGCATACGGAGCCCCGCGGGCTCCGGCCCGTTCTACTATCTGAGCTGTGGTCTCTCCTCAATTACTTCCCCAAGTTGCACACTCATCCGATGTACTCAGGCTTAACTTGTACCAATACCCCCTCACCTTCTCCCGCTGCTCCTAACTGGAAACACGCTCGACCATTCTCAGCGAACCCAACATTGACTCACGATGTCCCAACCAATCAACCCCATCCACCCATCTATGATCGCACGGCTCGACGCCGAATATGTCGCATTCCACAACGCCAATCTCCTCGACGTGAAACCCACGCACCTTCTTCCATGGGACCCAGCTATTCGTAATGGACCTGCGGTGCCCGGAGGGTCACCCTCGCTCGAGGTCGCGAAAATTCAGGATTTCGAGTTGAGTAAGTGTCCGGTTAGGGTGTTTTGGCCGAAGGGAGAGAAACCGGAGGGGGGTTGGAGTGTCTTCATTTTCTTCCACGGAGGTGAGTCCATGTCCTGTTCGTCTGGGTGGCGCCGTACTGGAGAGTCGAGAGCATTGTGGCGTAGAGGTATCGGATGGTGGAAGGGAAGAATGTCGAATGGTTGACGGATGTGGTCTGGAGAGCAAAGTTGTGGGATGCTGACAGCTCGATGTATGATGATCTTAGGTGGATGGACGTTGGGCAACATCAACTCTGAGAACTCGTTTTCTACGCATATGGCTGTTAGTGAGTGTGCAGCGTACTTCTTACCTTGACAGATCTCTGACGATGTGATATACCTGCATCGACGCATGGGCGCAATGTATGATCAGATGCGAACTGTGTCGTAGTATCAGTAGACTATCGTCTCGCACCGGAGAACGCGTATCCTGCTGCAGTAGAAGATGCCGTCGAGTCGCTTGAGTGGGTTCGGAACCAAGGGCCGAGTCTCCTCAAGATCAACCCCTTCAAGATCGCTGTTGGCGGCTCTTCGAGGTGAGCGTCACGTCCTCCCCCGAAGTTACATATATCTCCTCGTGATGCTGAACACGGATCATCAAACGTAGTGGCGGAAACCTCGCCTCAATTCTTGCTCTGAAAGCGGCTACTCTCACGCCTCCCGCGCCTCTCGTCCTCCAACTGCTCATAGTCCCTGTCACGGATAACACCGCATCCACCTCTGACCTTTGGGCATCCAACGCCTTGACCCCATGGCTCTCGCCTGGGCGTATGATGTGGTTCCGAAACAACTACCTCCCGAACGAGGCCGACTGGACGAAATGGGACGCGTCGCCCATTTTCGCGCCTAAGGAGCTGCTGGCGAAAACTCCAAAGGCCTGGATCGCGGTGTGCGAGTGTGATATTTTGAAGGAGGAGGGGGAGAAGTACGGAGAGAAGCTGAAGGAAGCCGGGGTAGATGTCGAGGTGAGAGTGTACGAGGGTGCACCGCATCCGATTATGGCTATGGATGGTATGTGCCTTTCGAGTTGTGACTCCGAAGTCGGAATGTTTCACTAATAGGCTGTATTTGTTATCACGATATCTATGGGATGTTGACCTGTGTAACTCTCAGGGTGAGTGCGGTATACTGGCTGTGACTCCTTCTGAAGATACTGATTCGAATCTCCTATAATTAGGGCGCTCAAGATCGGAGCGAAGATGGTCGCTGAGGCCGGAGTAGCCTTAGCGAAGGCGTTTGCAGCATGAAAACAAGTGAATGTATTGGGTCGCAAGGGAGCATGTACGATCAGAACAACTTGGAATGCAGCGCGATTAAGGGATCTGCCTCGCCACACCGACTGCTTCAAAATGTGCTGAACCCATCTTATACTAGGTGAATGGCCTGCGTAATCACCACTCGTACTTGGGTGCTAGGCGGTGCACCTAGAGGAGACTCACAAAGACGCATTTCATAGAAGTGCGCCTAGTTTGTGAATGAACTTGAAGCGCCCCGGGCGCTCAACCAACAAAGCCCCTTAAGGTGCCACACCAGCTTTCTAACGTGCTTCAATCTAACAGGTGAGAGGAATGAGGGTATCAGAAATCTTTCTCCGGGCAATGAAGTTGTTCAACAATCGACATAACTATACGCTAACAAATGTGAATAAAGATATTATCTTGATATTATCTGTGGTAGCAGTCGAAGTTTGGTCGAAGTCGTTCGCCTTGGGCCGGCACGTCAGACAGATGATCCTCGCTTGCCCGGTTGAAATCCCGTGTACTCTGCCTTTGGGAGACTAGCCGGCACAGCGGTTTCACCGATGCCGGTGATGCCGCCCCTGTCGGAGCTTTTTACCTTCCTCTTTTCGCCGACTTTTCGTTCGTTTTGGCGCCACGACATCTTTGTTACGGAAATGCATGTTCATCCGCGAGGCGACCTCCACCGCCGTCGTTATCAAGCATGTACAGCATTATTTACTGGTCTCTCAGTTGCCTCGATAGACCACCAGAGCGATCTCAACATCGCGCTGTGCATCTCATCTTTTTTCCGTTCATTTGTTCATCACCGCTCTTTGCTGTTACCGGGCGTTCAATCAGCGTCAAACGGCATAAAAAGACTCCCGGTTCCCCAGGACCATCTTATTCTTGACCACCCACCAACTACTTTGCTTTTTTCGAGTCATGCTGAACACTCTGCTGGGGTCCTTCGTGATCTCGTCCGTGTTTTTAGCATCTGTCGTGAGCCATGTGTATGGCGAACAACAACCTCTAGAACTTCCGGCGACTACTGCAGACTGGGATGCTTTGAAGGCTCAAGTGGGTGGAAGGTTGTACCCGGCCGTTCCTTTTTCGAAGCCTTGCTACGAGAACGCAGATTCGGAGGAGTGTCAGGCCGTCCAGAAAGGCTATGGAGATGATGGTAAGCCTTCCTAGCTGATTTGCTGAAGGAGAATTACCCTTCTGATCGCTTCACGGTACGGCTTACTTCATGTCTAGTATTCCGGTCACAACACTTTGGCGCATAGTGAGTCAAGCACTTCTCCTTTTCTCCTGGTGAGGACGGAGGACTGACGCGCCCCTATTCGCGACGACAGCGTCAACACCAACTGGGAGACATGCCAGGCAACTGGTGCGGAGTGCCTTCTGAACTCTACAAATCCTTTAGATGTGTCGCCCACGACACCTCCACACCACTGTCAATTGGGAGCAGTACCGAGCCACTACGTTAGTCAACTTCTAATGCACACCACTTCCATCGTAAACTGACGTTTGGGGGGCAGATTGAGGTTGAAGACCCAAATGATGTTGCCGCTGCGTTCGACTTCTCGAGGAAGACGGGTGTGCATGTCCTCGTCAAGAATACTGGTGTACGTGTGCATTTTTATGCTAAATAGAATGTCCCACTGAAATTTGTTGTTCATAGCATGACTACAAGGGCCGAAGCAGCGCTCCGAACTCACTGGCTCTTTGGGTAAGCAGTTCGGAGCATGTTCGGTCCTCAGTTATTTATTCATGCATTTTTACTTTCTAGACCCACAATTTGAAGACCGTAAGTACTTCAAACCTTGTAGCAATTCGACCGGGCGATAGCCTTTTCATGTACCACGACATCTCATTATGTTTCCACCCGGGGCGTTGATAGATGTCGTATGATCCCAAGTTCGTCCCGGAAGGCTGTCCGGCGACTGAGAGTAAGTCTGGTGCAACGCTCGGTGTATGTCCCCCCCTTTTATTTACCTTCAATTCATGGACGTTCTCGGAACTGATGTGTCTATTCAAGGCCGGAGTTCAATGGGGAGAAGCATACCCCTGGGCTGAGGAGAACAATATCACACTTGTAGGCGGTGAGTTAGCCATCTGTTCACGATCCAAACACCATGGATCAAAGGTTTCAGACTCTGACCACAGCACACCTGTATTACTCCAGGCAGCGACAAGGGTGTGGGCGCTGTTGGTGGCTGGCTCCAAGTACGCTTGCGATCATTTCATTACTCCATCGGCAGAATCTGATGGAGATTTCGTTTTTGTTATTGCACAGGGTGGCGGACATGGTGCCCTCACTAACACACTTGGGTTGGGAGTGGACCGAGCTGTTAGTGCATACGATCTCGCACATTGTCCAACTAGATACTAACATGGATATCGTTCTTAGCTCGAATTCAAAACTGTGACCCCAGACGGCAAATATCGCATCGCCAATGCTTGCCAGAACAAGGACCTTTTCTGGGCTCTCCGTGGAGGTGGGTTTTTCCTCTTTTTCGTGTCGATACCAACACTGACTGGTCTGTTAATCACCCTATAGGTGGTGGAGGAACATTCGGTGTCGTCCTCGAAGCCACAGTCCTCGCCTCGCCACCCGTGACTCTCCAGGTCTTCGTTGTGCTCTGGGAGAATACTTACATCAAGCGCACCCGCAACCTCTGGTCCATCCTCGTTGACAACGCCATCAAATGGGCAGACGAAGGCTGGGGCGGTTTCGTCAACGGTCAATCCGCCATCTACATAAACCCGAAGCTCTCGAAAGAGGAGGCGGCGAAGTCGATGGCTCCATTGACCAATTTCGGACAGAAGTTGGTGGAGAGTGAGCGAAAGGCGGGACGGAACGAGACGCAAGTTCAGGTGCTGGAGTTCCCGAGCTGGGGGACGTTCTTCGACGCGTTTGCGAGTACGGACTCGGCTGTAGGTCATCCGTTTTGAGGATCGTTATGGGACATCGAGCATTGATTGTGCCATTGGTATATATAGGATATCGGCATGAACCTCGCTCTTACATCTCGGCTTATACCACGCTCCAGCTTCTCGTCCTACTGGAATCGTTGGACCCTCAAATCTGCCCTGGGTGCTGCACACGCACTCGCCCCTGGCCTCCGATTCCTCGTCAGCCCTCCTTCTACTTTCCAAAGCGCCCCAGGAACCACGAGTGTCACGGAAGCGTGGCGCGACTCTGTCTACCATATCACCTTGGTGGAAAGTTGGGGATGGAACGCTACGAAAGCGGAAATGAAGGATAAGTATGAGACTGCGAAGAAGGCGATTGGCCATCTGAGGGCCATCACGCCTGATGCTGCGTACTCGGTATGTTTTTTTTCTTCCTTTTGTGATGATTCTCGATAGATCTTTCGATGCTCATGATTCCATTCGATGCAGAACGAAGCAGATGTCTATGAGCCTAACCATGAAGGTTCGTGTCCGGATCACTTATTACTCACCATTGCACCATTTGCTAAACTTACTTCCGCTATACATAGTGAGCTTCTGGGGTAAGAACTACCCCGAGCTTATGAGAGTCAAGGGTAAATAGTGCGTCTACTCGATCCATTCGTCACCTTCTGGAGATTAACGTACTATTATACACCATTCAGTGACCCCGACCATCTCCTTGATTGTTGGCAATGTGGTAAGTAGAACTGTTTGCCTCCTCAGCGAATTGAAAGGCTTAACTTATCGATAGTCGGCTGGAACCCGGAGTCAACACGCTTTTCCTGCTATCTGCGGTGAAGAGAGCCTGGACGCTTACGCCGGAAACGCTTGCTGTGGATTTGCTTAGTTTCATGACCAGAAATGCTGTTCTCAGTGTTTCGACGGACGTTTCTTCCTGGACCTCATGCATATTTATACCGACCGCAGTCTCCTATGCTTTGGAGGATTGGACTGTTCTCAACGATAGTGATTACGTGCACGCTTTATGACTTACTATATTTTGTTCTCTGTTTTTTTTTTGTACGCCACTGCGCCCGCCACCCGCATCGCAATTTTGTCTAGCACAACCTTGGAGCATTAGCAAGAACAAGTGGACTCAAGAACAAGTGGACTCAAGACAGACGTAAGCTATAGTGAAGGGAGTATGACCCGAACAGACCGCGAACCGAATTACGAAGATAGCAAGACAACAGTCCGTATACACAAATACTGTAAGTATTTACGCAAGGTGGGCCTGCCAGTGGACTTGAAGAGCCATGACCGTACGGGTTCAAGGCAGGATAGTGCTGGTGTTACCATCTGGGGATTAGGAATAGAGATCTAGCTCGAGAGTAGAGGGTAGGATGGAGGTGCGTGAGGGTGTGGATGTGGATGGGCGATTCGGGGTTGAGATGTAGGGTGTAGGACAGGACGATCTAGCACAGCAGACGGACGGATACAGATTCACGGATTTCAACGGAAAGACGAAAGAAAAGAGCCAAGAAACGAGACCCAAACCGAGAGGAAAAGACGAAGTATGCTGCACGAAATGAAGGGGGATTGCTCAGAAGTAGGGATCCGAGATGAAGAGTGAGATCGATCGAAGGACAATAGGATAAGTAAAGAGCGAAGGTAATAAGTAGGTGCGAACGTGAGGATCAGTAATCGTACAGACGAGTCCGGGGAACTTCAGGATTTGGAGATTGGTACAATGCACAGTGAAGACCGCGAAACTCATCGGCGCGTAACGAGGAACGACGGTGAGAGTTTGGCGGAGGGTAGGTGATGAATCCGAATTGCGATGATATGCTGAATACTGGCTATGATAGGATGCACGAATAGGAAGGATGAAAGGATAGACGGCGATTTTTCGGCAAACGGAGAATCTCGCTGGTGGGGAACTACCATCCAGTAGCATATTCGTCGTATCGAGGAACTGGATCGGCGGCACCGGTTTGTTCTCGGTTTACACGTACATCCATAGTCAATGGTCCCTACACAAAGTCAATTCCCATGAGCGACTAACCTACGCAAAGAAAAGCCAAAGAAAAAACTTACAGAGATAGCTCCCTTCGCCGTCGGCTTCATCTGATAGACCTCTCCTCTTGACCGTCCGGATCCAGGGGTGATTGGTCCACCACTTGTATGGCTCGTAATCGTATGGTGAACCATGACGAACGAAGGGCCAGTGACTTCTTCCCTGTCTGTTCCCTTGCCACGCACGAAGCGACGCGTGTTGAGCCTGAGAAAGTCAACGGAAGTCAGCATGAAGGCTCTATGTTGTCGGGAACTTGTGGCGGGGAGTATAGTGGGCTACACCCTCCGCGAGGCCACCGGTATCTGCCGGGTGCACGTTGTACTGAAGTGCAACAATCTGCGGGTTCTCGCACAACTCCCCCCGACGGGAAAGTCGAGCTGCCTGATTGACCCTAGATTAGACCCTGTTGGGCGGTGGGGCGGATGAGTCTGTCAAAGGAACTTCCGGTTTCTCAAAATACAGCGAAACGTCCCGTATAACCAACGGGATACCCTGAACAAGAAGACAACATGCAGGGATGTGCGGGTGGGTCTGGACGGGGATGTCGGCATAGAAACTGGCCCAAGAGGATAGGGAGCCGATAGAAGCACATATGGGTGCTACCCACCGACGGAGTGACCCACGAAGTGTCCTGAGTGGACCATGGAAGGATCAAAACCAGGTCGGACCCGAGGCGGAGACCAGTGCCCCACCCCGCAAAGCTTCAGAGACAATATGACGTTTCCAGGCGACAAAGAACCGTGCATGCAAAGGACAGCGATGGAGAGACGACTCACGTTGCTAGACACGAGTTGGCGTACACTGTGGCGTCGCATATCAAGGTCCGCGCAGATAAAGCAAGGGGCGAAGTAAACGTCGTAGCGGGGCGCGTATCCCATCGCGAGGTATTTGAACCGAGCATATGGTATGTCGTTGGGATTGCGGTTTGCAGATCATGAGCAAATGGATGGTTGTGCGTATGTCGTGGGCGGAGTATGACGAGCGGGTGGTGGCGCGTTGATGAGCATGTTGCTGAACCAAGGATACCGGACTAGAAGAGAAAGGACTCACACTTGCACAAGATGAAGTAGAAGGCCATGAAGATGAAGTTCCCCGGCATGATGTTGTACTGCGCAAGAATAATTCATCATCAGTTTAGCTCCCGTACCAAAAATCCTATGGAGTCAATAAGCAGACGGGAAAGGCACCGAGGACGATGATGGCGCGCAGTAGATAGAACGTGCACATAGAGTATTGGGACCGAGGGGCTCACCAGGATGAGCACGGTCAAACTGCATATGCTGTAGGCAACGAGCGAAGGGAAAGCAGTCAATATATTTTGCTATATTTTGACTGTAAACGCAGAAAGCATACCTTGTGAAGAATCCATTATTGACGGAGTAAAGGATCAGACGGTTGATGAGCCCATCCGACCTGTAGGACATACTCTCAGAGGCTGCGGAACAATTAAAGCGGAGAACCGCAGACTCACTTAGCGTAACCAGTCCGCATTTTATGAAGGAAATACGACAGTGCGGCCGCTGTGAAGACGTCCGTGCCAACGCCAAGGGCCAAAGACGTTGTAGCGATGGTCTACAGATGTCACGTTCGAAGTCAATTCTTCTTGTAGTATGTATGCACAAATGTGACTGAGACGTACTTTGAGAGCACTGATCATGATCAGGTTTGTTGTGAACGACTTGTAGGTGTACGCTGTTCACCAATGACCGTGCGACATCCATTTAGAAAAGGAAGCTTTCATCATGGGCAAAACAGACGTACCGGTGGCGAACCCTATGCCGGATAACAAAGAGACGAGCGTATGAGAACACGGATGGATGGGAAACGATGCACAATGTGCCTTCCACGTACCGAGCTGTGAGAGCGCCAATAGCATCTATGAAGAGAAATATCAACATGAATCCTGCATGGCAACGCACATAGAATCTAAACGATGGGAAATAAAGACTTACAATGACACCGGTCACAAACCAATTTCCCTTGCTGACTGACAACCATGGACCCCAAAGATAGAAAGTCAATCAGCATCAGAACGGCTGAGGGAAGAACTTTACCAGCGAGTGGTCGCTCGCGTCTCTCCCGAAACGCCGACTCGAAGAACTCACATTTCCAGACCCGCAGACCGAAGCACCTACGTTAACATGAAAGAGGCGTAAGTGAATGAATTCTAAGTGGACGTAGACCACGAGACATTCTCGAACATAATGAACGGGTCAAGCGGCCGAGGGTGTGGGACTTACAGTTTGACAATAGCACCCACGAGCGCCTAAAAAGCGCCACAGAAACCGTGACCATATCAAGTAAGTCTACGGCCTTCTACGATGGAGAAGAGGAAACGGACGCACCCCAATAATGACTTGGATCTGTTTCGTTACCGTGGAAAGGAAGGTTTTTTCAGTTAAAGATTTCATACCGCACTAATACCGCAATAACCGCGTATGAGTGAAATTTATTGGTACTCACGCTCAGAGACCTATGAATATGCGAATGCGAATTCATCAGTATGCAAACCCATGTGCTCAATACCCCAGAAATAAAGACCACTGAGTTTGGACCATGACAACATCCTTCACGAAACCCGCGTACGCCGATGTCGCGTTACGAGACGTTGGTTCGGAAGGAGCAAAAAAGGTCGGAGAACTCACCATTCTGGCTTGCCGAGGAGAACCAATGGCTTTCCGTAGGACCTACAAGGCGTCAATGCCATACAAAATAGATCAGCCGCGAAGAGAAATTTGTCGAAGGGGCAGGGCGGTAGGGAAACGTACGTGACAGAATAGAAATAGATGCAGTGTCCCACAAGTGCCTGGTGCACGGTTTCCAGCACGCTATGCTAAGGGCGTCAGGTACGTTTGGGTGAATGTCGAACGCAGAGCTCACGTCAAAGTAACAACCTGCGCAAAGGTGTAGCTCACGGTCAGCGACAACTGTTGGTGAGATGATGCATTGTAAAATCGCGCACCAGAAGCTTCAGAGCGAGAGTGTCCTTGGGATATCGCTGAAAGTAGTAGTAGACTTGGATGCACAACATCCCATACGGCCTATGACCCAGAGCAAGACTGCTTCAGATGTGCAAAGCGTGGAATTGGACTGAGACTAGAAACATACAGCATCGAGACACCCCAGCCTACCACCAGGGCTCCGATGGTGGAGTCGATGGTAGTTGTACCCAAAGAAACCGCGGTCGACATGGCTGCTATTTGTTGGACAAAGGACCAGGAAAATTTTCAGACGCTCAGTAGCGTCGTCTCGAGATGACAGGAATGAGGAAAGGAACGTGGCCAACCACCGAGGTCCACAAGATGCTGGACGCTGGCACGATGGTTGAAGTCAGAGCACAGGTCGAAAGGAGGGGAAGGATTTTGAGAAGAACCGAGTTATAATGAGAGAAGCGGGAAGAAGCTGTGACCAGGGAAAGTTTCTCGCAACGAACACAACATACCGAAACAAAATCAAATGAGAATACAGCAGCCGAGATATCGGAATGTTTGCCCCCGCATGACCAGATCTCGTTAAGAACAATCCCAACTCTGTTTTGTCTTGCGAGGCCCCTGAATTGAAATAGCAACCGATACCGCCTTCAGTCATGGAAGGACCGCATGGCGAACGATTGCGGAGCTTTCCCAGCGCTTGGCGTGCAACATACCACTCCGCTTTGCCTCGCAAGTCGGCACCATGCAAGGCGTAAAACGTCAGAAAACGTCAAGAAATCGACCATTCCTGCAGGTAGATCAGCCTCCGATGGAAAATCGGCTATGTTAGTCGAAGGAAAATCCAAGTGGAACGTGGCCGAACAGACTACTCTTAATCCAAGCACAGTGCCCAGAAATCCAAGGAAAGGCTCCTGGAAGACTTGGAAGACTGCGATCATCGACAACGCAGTCGTTCTGGGTCCCGCTTCCCATCGGCATCCATCCATTCCGCCTCCTTCCGAGGACGTTCCTCGTCGACTCGTCCAGGTCTTACGGTACTGATGGTTGCCCCAGTGTTAGCCGGAGCTGAACCAAGGCACCCACACCATCTGAATCTGCGGTCATGTCATCATGGACCTCGGTGACATCCTGACCTGCCTGGATCTGAGACTGATGAAGCAGGTAAATCGACGAAACCGTGTTGACTCCACGAACAACATATGCGGGAGTCAACAACCGGTATCCTATGCCGCTCACCTCCCGCCATGATTGTCGACGTCTTCATCCGCATTTGCCCACTCAAGCTACATACTCAAGACCGAAAAGTTCCCATTACGACCGACCGAAACGGCAATCTCCAAACCCCTCCTCGTACTTCCTTCCTTCCTGCCTTCAAAGCGTCGAAAACCGGCCGCTTCACGAGCTTATTGGCGAAGGCACGGACCGCTAGCCCCAGAAGTCTATGCAGGACTAATGTCTCGTGAGGATATCCCTCTCCAGCCGAAAAAATCTGCCTCCGAATACGTCTTGGACGTATCTTATTTTCCACCGACCTCATTCTCAGCGCTCTCATGATCAGCACAAGACCCTAGCGCTATGTCACGAATGACACGACATCCCCCAGATGCGACGCCATCATGTCCTTTCCTGTACATTCCTCTCGAATTTTTGCCCCTTCGGCTCGTTCAAGTGTTTGTCGGACGTGGTCAGCTGCCACAGCTCGAGGTCGAGGTAAAATCGCTCGTGAATGATCTCGTCGCCATGGCCAGATTTGGTGTGCAACGCTAGCAGTGGTGACCTGGCCTCCTTGAATTTCGTCAGCACTTGCTCCCCTTGATTATCTCGAGCTCTCCTCCTTCCTTCTACGTCCTCTGCTCGTCGGGTTTCCTTACTGGCCAGACAGATGACGATCCTCTGGCCATACTCAATCCCATCTGGGTCCTCGAAACACGCCAACTTCAGCCGACGACCCTCCTCACGAACTTGACCAACCTTGGATTCGGAGGATGTTCGACGAAGGAGAGGCTTCGCGATTTTGCTCCGAGTCCGACTTCGATACCTCAACGCCACCGCCACCGCCACTCACCATCGCTATTGTTATCCTCCCCGAAGAAGTTCTCGCCCTCGTTCTGATTACCACCCTCATCCTCCGTTCTCCTTTCGTCAGCGCGCCCATGCCCATTAGACGCACCGATTGCTTCTGAACCCACTGAGCCATCTGCACTTGCACCTGCACATGTACCCCCGCTGCCCTCGCGCGCCAGCTCTAGAACGGCGTTACCACCACGTCTATCACCCAACTGGAACTGTAACGCCACCATCCACCATCTTCACTCCCATGCACTCGCCCCCGTCTCCTCCATCCCCATCCTAACCCACCATTCCCTTATTCTCAGCCTTCGTCCTCGTCAAATCTTCCACCAGCGCGTGCTCTAAGTCTATCGACAGGCGTCGAACCTTCTCCTTGTCCCTGATGTCGTCGCCGTCGCTGTCCTCCGGAGACGAAGAAGATCAAAGAGAATGGAGAGAAATGAAGGGGTACGAGAAATGAAGCCGTAACACCTGTCTCTGTCCCTTCATTCAAACTCACGGTCTCCAGTTTCATTCTTCGAAGACCGCACATCACCCTCTCCAGTCCCATATAGAGCACTCGCATCAGCCTCAGGATAAACATACGCGCGAAGAGGAACAAACAACGACAACCTCGGGACTGAACTCCATATCCGTTATCCATCTGATGGCTAGACGTCCGAGTTCGAGGGTTCGAGGGTCCTGATGACACGGAAGTTATCGCTCTCCTTGTTTTTGATGGCCATAGGAGATGAGGCGGGCGAAGACGAAGACGAAGGGAAACTTCCGAGCAAGGGAATGGAGACTATATATGGTATCCTAGGAACTGTCTCGGGATAGCTAGTCGTCCGAGTGTTTGCGCATAGAGTATACATCGATAGTTCCAGTGTATACGGGTCTGGATGAGACCGTGCCCCCAAGTGATACCGTCGATCCGCGTTCGATGTTGAGGCGGCGAAAATAGTAAAGGCTGTTTATGGTCTGTTAGGGTTGTGGGCGTCGACATAGGGGTAGATGTAGGTGTTGCACAATCCTGATCAGCGGTACGAGCGGGGACGGTGAGCTGTGAACTGTGAGCGATGGTGGATGCTCGCCCTCCGGATCGGGTTCCACGATGACTGTACTGAGAGCAGAAGTAGCATATTGCCTCGAAGACGACTGAGTCTAATTTCGCTGCCCTCGACAGGGAGTCGACACGACGGTACGGGGGATGTAAGACACGCGTCGCGGTGCTCAGCGCTCAATGCTCGACGCTCAGATCCCAGGAGCAGCAATCTCCATCCCACACGCCGTACAATATCGACTCCAAGTTCCGACTCCCATACTCGAACGCTCTGCACCCGCACCCGCATTTCCGTTTCCTTCTTGCTTCACTTTGATGTCCGCTGCTGTCCCCGGTACAGGTGCCATTGCCGCTGACGCTGATGCTGCCGATACGGAAGGTGATGCTCGTATGAATAGCCCCTCCTCTTCAAGCCACGAAAAGACATCAGCGGTGCTGAGCGGGATATACTCCACATCTGTCGATGGGTACTGTGACATAGATCGGTCAGGATCAGTGGTGTGAGTCTGTGTCTGTGTCTGCGGTTCGGATGGAGGCCTTTGTTGTTCAGTGGGAGTAGGAGTAGCGTGATGATGATCTTGATCTTGTTGAGCGAGGAGTGTCGCGACGTGTTTGGTGTACGCATCGCGGAGAGCTTTCGCGCGAGCCCACTGCCAAGACGATAAAGAAAGAAGAGAGAAGTGTTGGTGTCAGTTCGAAGATATATTTAAGGGCGGATGGGCTAAATGTGTCACGAAGGTTCAAGGAACGGACGAAACGAAACGCGACATAGAGGAACGGAACAGATACTGTGCAGCACCATACAAAGGAAAGGTCCCAAATATGGAACAAAGGCAGCAACGGAACAGAAGGAACAGAAGGAAGCAAAATGGAAGCTGGAAAAAAAGAAAGAAGAAAACATAGCCCCAGAACGCACCTCAACAGCCTTCCGCCTCCCCATAACCCATCCAGCAAACACAGTTGGTGACGAGGCCAGCGTATATGGTACCCGAATAGCACTGTGTTGGCCGCCGTTAGCACCTGCACGCGTCTTCGAGGTCGTCGGGATTGATGAGGACGGTGTTGGAGTTGATGGTCCGCCAACGGGGACGGGGGTACTGCCCATGCCAGCGCCTGAAGAGGGTACGTGGATACCTGAAAGGATGGGTGCAGGTGCGATTGTTCGAAATTTGGGTTTTGGATCTGTGAGAGGATGCGATGGAGTGGAGCGAAGTCAGTCTCTGTCGCGTTTCAGCAGCCCACAATTAAGGAAGGAACATGTGGGTTCACGGAAAAATCGAACTAAATCACGGTGATTATCAGGGAGATGTTTCTGAGTAGAAACGAAACAAAACACAGGGTCTGTATCCGGGACGGACGTGCTCTCCCCATCGGTTTTCTCCACCGCGAGCTGGGGATACTGACACGCCATCGAGCTCTGAGCCACCGATCATGAGAAGCACGTAAAATCGCATCCTAAACCCTCGTCCTCGCAATGTCAGTGCTAATGTGTGCGCTAGTCCCACAAACTCTCCAATTCACAGGATGGTATACTCGCAGATACTCGCCCTTGAGCCTCGTCTCCTCTCTCGACAATCAAATCAAATCGACGGAAACAAATCATTATCTCCTCTCCGCCGGGATCGAAGGCGCAGCAAAGAACCCAATTCCGATTTCGAAAAACAAGTCCCAAATCCAAGCAAACGATCGACCGATCGAGCGACCGAACGCACGTTTTTCGAGAGTCAGGAGTCAGGAAGGGAGGAGTCAGGAGTCTCTCGCCTTGGCAACGTTTCAGCCAGACCAAGCCACGGAAGAAAGCGAGATAAAAGAGACTGGATAAGACGGTATGCGCTGGGCTGGTACGATAGAGAACGAGATGGTCGCAAAATGTCGATATCGCCCGCACTGTCGCATCTGACAAGGGAGGATAGGGATGTGCCACGCCCAATGAGAGACACACTAAGCCAGCGCTAGACTCCTGGCTGGTCGGATCGCAATTACAATCACATGCATAATCCCGTAGACGATCTTGTTCGCCGTAGAGCACTGCAGGTACCAGGCCGTCAAAGTGAAAGGAGACGAGAGGGAAGAAGAAAGCAAAGAAGCAGGAAAGAGAACGGGAAAGGAAAGGAATGGACATGTATGCTCACCTCTCATCGTCATCGGGAATCTGCCCACTAGGCTCCTCAGAAGCGTCACATAGCCTACACCAACATTGACGAAGACAAGAGGAGAGTTCAGTAAATAGCCACCGTCACACTGATACCAACATCGTTCATAGAAAAAAAGTGAACTCACCCGGGATGTTCTCCTCCCGCCTATTCTCCTTCTCTTCTCCACCTTTATGCGTCCTCATACCGCTGACCCCATTGGTACTTCCCCCCTCACCAGCACCATCGACACTACCAGCCCCAGCACTCACGCGCTCCCCGGCCCACAACCTCCTAACAATCGCCCTCTCCTTCTCCCTTTCTCCCTCCTCCCCACTGGTCCCCATCATCGTCATATCCTCCCCACTCTTCCCTGTTTTCTCTACTTCCGCACCGACACCGGCACCCGCCCCCGCAATCCCAACTCCACTTCCAACTCTCAAACTCGAAATAGCTCGCCGATCAACCTCCACATCCACAATCTGTTCGTCGCCCAAGATCGGTGACGGCGATTTCGACAGGTCGAGGTCGACCCAATGCTCAACCTCAAACCACCTCCCCCCTCCTTCACCCTTACCCCCATCCTCACCTGAGCCGTCATCACCTCCTGCTTCCCCTCCTGCTCCTCCACCAGTGCTTTCGCCGTCGCTGTCGTCCCCATCTCCAACCCACCTAAACCTCAACCTCGCCAAGAATCCCTCGCTCGCCGTCCCACAGAAGATAAATGGGCCGGGCGGGCGGAGGGCCGGGATTTGTGTCTTTCCTTGCCTCCTTGGCTGACTTTCTATGTTCATCGCGTCGGTGGATAGGGCGGGATATTCGACGGCCACGGTGGCGGAAGGAGATACGTCTGCGTCGAAGGAGGTTGATGTTGACGTTGAGGTGTGCAGGCTGATTGAGGAAAGGAGCGGTGCGAGCGGGATACTCTGTTATATTCATGATAAATCCGGGACTTAGTAAGTTCAGTGATAGCTGGATTGAAGATCGGACAACTGGGGCGCTAGATTGTGAAACCGAAAATGGAGAAAGAAAGAAAAGAAAATAACATACATAAGAAGGTGAATGCACACTCAACATCCAGCGATGCGTATGCTCCGGGTTTGAACGCGGTCGTTTATCTGTATTTTTCATGATTAGACCGAACGAAGCACGAAGTAGAAGCAATCAACCAAGAAAACGGCAAGCAATCAACAATCAGCCACCAAAATACAAGGAGAGAATAAAAGGGCAAAAGTAAACAGAGAAGGACTTACGCAAAGGCAACCAGACGCTCCGATCCGCAATGGACACCCTCGCCAACACATGGAACCTGCTCGTCCCTCCCATTCCTAGTCCTAGTCCCATTCCTCTCAGTTCGGGTGGTTCCGCATGTGTCGGGACGTCGCTTTCTCTATCAACCTCTCCGTCACCGTCGCTGTCTCCGATAACATTCGCAGGACCCTCCAACGGTACCTCCAACCCCACCCTCATCCGACTCCTCTGTCCAAAAACCATCCTCCATTTCCCTGCTCTACCATCCCCTTCTCCCTTCTCTATCCCCTCTCTTTCCCCTGGTTCTTGCTTATTCCTTCCACCCCCCGGATTCGCGCTTCTTCCTCCAAATCCCAAAACATCAACTTCCAACCCCTCTGTTGTATGATCAACATTTATACATCTCCGTTTCGCAGTCCTCCCTAAGAACGGAGCGAGCGCGGGCGTGTCGATGTGATGGCCTAGGGTTCGGGAGAGGTGGGTTGATGATGATGTAGAGGGGGGCAGAGGGGATGTTGGAGGAGGAGGAGTTGAAGTTGGCGGGGGAGCAGAGGTCGAAGGTGAGATTGCAGGTGAAAAAGAGGGAGGGAGGGGAGGTGTGGGAGAGGACGAAGGAAGGAGAGATGTCGGTGTTGGTGTCGGTGGAGGGATTAGTGAAGGGTACGGAGCAGGGGTAGACACGGATGACGCGGGCGTGGGTGCAGGGGAAGGGGAAGGTAACGACGGAGTAGTGGGCGGACGGCCTGAGCTGTGTGGCGGTGGCGACGAAGTCACAAAGGGAGGCACAGAACCCACAATCCCTTCTTTCTTCACCTCTTCCTTCCCTACCACACCTGCTCCACCCACCCCAGCCCCAGCACCCACACCCACAGCCCTCTCGAAAATCCTCCTCAAATCTGGCACGCCCCCGCCTCCCCAAACCCCCAAATCAACCCCCCACTCCCTCACCCACTCCTTCTCCTTCTCGTCCGTAACAGGCACGGCACAGGCGCGCACGAGCGCATCGTGTGATCCGAAATCGATTTTGTGTGAGAGACGGGCGTGGTTGAGTAGGCCTTGGAGGGAGGGGAAGTCGGTGCGGAGACAGGTCGGGCAAGGGAGTTTGAGGAGGGCGGGGGTTGGTTGGTTTGAGGATGTGGAAGGAGAGGGGGAAGGGAAGAAAGAGGGAGCGTGAAAGAAAAGGAGTTTGGGTGTCCGTGGGGGAGGGAGGTACGCCGTTCGGTTACGATGACGGGTATTTCTCTTGTGCGTCGGTCCTGGACCAGGTGCCACCGCCACCTCAGGTACAGCTAATGGCTCAGAGCTCTCTGTATTTGAAGACGCAGGTGTTGGGGCTGATGTTGTTGTGACTGGAGGGGGAGGGGGAGCAAGGAGAGGGAACGGACGTGAAAATGACGGTGGTAGTGGTGGTGGTGCATGGTCGAGCAGAGAAAGAGTCGGTGCCTCGACGACGTTGAGAGCTTCGAGCGCGGCGTGCTCGAATGGCGACGTTGTATTCTCCAACGTCGATATTGAACTAATCTCGTGCTTGTCGACATCGAACGTAATGGCCTGTTGTACCGCCTTAGCCCACGTTATTCGCTCCTGGATAGTCTCCTGTAAACGTCGTCGGATCCCAATTTCGAAGTCGAGTTCGTTCAGGACGAGTTGGCGCGCTTTCGTGTGCGTGGAGGGTTCTGTGTAGCATAGAAGTCAATGTATAATATTTTTGTTTTATGTTTTATTTTGGATAAATGGAGAGTAGGGCATATTTGTAGCGGTTTAGACTGATTTCAGACGGTATACAACGAACGTCTGAACGGTCATGAACTATGGCCGAGCTCCAGTGCCAATTGAATATAAAATAAAGGGTATGACCTGCGCTCATTCCTCTCTACATCCATTCTGGGTGCTCACCTCAACGCAAGGAGTTCGAGGCAAGGCTCCAATGCACAACGAATGAAAACGTCTCTCAATGTGAGTCTCTATTTTCTCGTTCTTGATTATATATTAAAGCAATATAGACCGCTACAAATAGGCCCTGCTAAAGAGACGTACCATCGTGCGTGAGCTTTATTCTCTTGAGTGGTCGTGGAGAGGAGGAGGACATCGTTTCGGAATATCAAATTCGGATTCTGGGCGATGATGAGAAAGGTGGCGCCGCGCTGGGCCACAACGTCGGACTCTGCTCTCCTCCCTCATCATGGCTTCACATGCACTGAAAGCTCCAAAAAGTTATGCTAGATGAACACACCTGTCTCATACTGGTGACAACTCGTGGGTATGCTACTGCTTAGCTCTAAATCACCTACTGTTGCTGCCGACACATCAACCTCGATATTTAGTACTGCAGTGTCGACTGGTCACCGAGGAACGACGTCGACCCCCATGGATCAGCTAAACCCTTGGATCCAAGTTCATCTTAATGGACCAAGATTATAACGTCGTCTGCCTCTGGATCACTGACGATTCAGAGGCCACGTCATCCAGAGACACACCTGCACTTGGCACGTATCTTTCTTTCGTCTTCTCGTCTTTGATCAGTGGTCCAACGACTCTCGAAACTTGATTGGTCAAACGCAATACCTCCGTCCTTGCTTTGTTCTCCGAAATGACTGCAGTGGCTTGTCTGCCGGACTAGTACTCAGATCGGTAGCTTGTGAACATAATACGTAGCAACGAACTGGGCGACTCGACCCTCGATGACTGTGCTCAAATTTTCAGGAGCACCAGCCATATGTTGCAACTCAGAGGACCACTGTAGTTGTCCTCCATCACAAGTGGTGCTCTCGGGCCACGGTCGATCAGTCCGATGCATTAATGCCCTTTCATGTGCTCCAATGACTGGACCATTCGCATTTGGGATGCAGTGATAGCAATCTACTACTGAGCCTCCCTGAGGGCATCGGGATAGGGTTGTGTCGGTTGCCTTTTCGCCAGATGGAAATCACATTGTCTCAACCTCAGACGATATCACAGCTGATTGCAGAACGACTCGGAATCTGCACAAATTGGGAGGCAATTATGTCTGACTTTTCCAAAGTGGCGTCTCGTTTGCGGCTTGCTGACTCGTATCATCTCTCAGTGTCTTTGAAGTGGCGAAAAGCCGCCTTGTTTTCACACAGAGAGCCTTCGACCTCTTGATAGTGAGACATGTTGTGCAGACTTCCGGTCAGATGCAGACTGTCCTTGCGCCCCATGTCTTAGGCATCTTCTAACGATACCATCTTGCCATCCGCGGGTGAGATACATACCAGCATACAGGACGAGTTCAACCCGTACACCGAATACGACTCTCTGCAGGCCAAACGAGAGCCAGTCTCTCTCGGCTCTCCGGGCTCTTCCGCGGCCCATGATCCCTCCGATCCTGCCGAACATGCTGCAGCATGCTGCATCACTCACGGACTCGACACTCAACATTGCCTGTTCAACCAAATGCGGCTCGCTGCAGTATATGGTCATAGTTACGAGCGTAAAGACTACTCACCATGCCGGTAGTACTCCGAACTCGTGTTCATTCTCCGAGGTTCAACCAGTCCCGCAACATGTAACGATGCCAATGGCTGATCTCTCACATCTCCCGAGTACCCTCTTTGATCCGTTCTCGGGAAAGCTATGGCTGCAGGCGACCTGTCTCTCCTATGCCAGTAGTGAACTTGTATGATCCTGACAGTTGAATGTGCAGAGGACGATGATCGGAGTCTACGATAGTTTCGGGCGGACTTGACCGTACATGGTGTTCTCATTCAGATATTTCCGAAAGATGAAGAAGCATGCAACCGTCTGTAGCTTGAGCAAAATTTCGTTTGGTTTTCCCTTGTCAGCGTTGCTCGTGTCCAAGTCTCGTTTTCAGTTACGTCTATATGGAACCCCTTCAAGCTCGCTGAGGGCCCAGAGGCCCACATTTTTTTGGCACCTCAACTTACTCCTCAAACTGTTGCGATGAGTTTCCTCCAGTTTTTCCGCCCTTGCATCCTGACCCCAGATCACGCGATTCCTTTATCCGATCAGCAGTCCTCACAGGCCGTCTGCTCTGCTGAGTCGCCGGCTGGCCCTTCTTTGACGCCGTCTCCTCGTTCAAACATTGCTCCTTCTCCGTCGATTCAGGACCGCTGAACTCTCCGACATTCTACCTGCCACGTACCACGAGACAATGCTTCCTCGTCTTCAACATGGACATAAGCCCCGTGCGCGTACTCTTCGTTTCGTCCTCGGGCCTGTCTCCAGGGGCATCCATTTACTCTTTTGTAGAGGAGAAAGCTAGGGGGTTTCTGCGCGGCAGTACACCCTTTGAGTCCCTGCCACCAGGAACAATTTCAGTTTCTCCTTGCATAAATAGTCGAGCGTCTCTCGAACACCTTCACAGCCACTTGCTCGCAAGTTATCTTCAGGCTCTTATCGCGTCATGGTCTTCTCACAAGGACTTCGTGCTATATGTACTCTGGGGGTGTTGCTCGGCGGCCTTTCCGGTCGTGCATTAGCAGCCACCAGTTGGATCGTCCCTGGTGCGGTATGGACGGATACGAGCGGGACGAAGATCGATGCGCATGGAGGGCAGGTTTTCCAGACCGGGACTAACTTTTACTGGGTAAGCTTTTCTTTGCTCTCTCTGACGCTCTTTTCTCATTACATTCCTTGGGTTGCGTGGGTTGATACATACTTAGGTCGGGGCTGCGTACGGAGATAACACATACCCGAACATCTATTCATCGACGGACTTGTTGAACTGGGAGCACGAGGGCTATGCGACTACCACTGTCCCCTGGATGTATCGGTACGTATTCCCTTCCCTTTTCTCACTTCTTCCCTTCCTTTATGCATTTTTGTAATAAATTATGTCCCGAATCTTACTTTTCCTCTTCTCCCACCCACCGAAACAGCCCTAAAATGTTCCAGTCGGGCGGAAACTACTACGTTAGTATTTAAATCCTCGATTCTTCATCCCGGCTCAAACGATATGACACTTCACAACTCACCCGCCGTGGCACCGACACACAGATATGGGGCCAAGTCAACAGAGACGTCCAGGCCCTCAAGTCCTCCACTCCCAGCGGGGGTTTCTCCGTCTACGGCTCTCCTTTCACTCTTCCACCGGACGCGAGAACTTACAGTGATGAAGGAGTGTTTGTCGACGATGACGGTGAGGCTATGCAATCTCCACCGAGACCGAGTCGAAAAGTCACTGACATGACCTGCATGCACCGCTGGAACCGTTATACTGATAGGCGACGCGTATTTCCTCACGAGTGCCGACTCTAACAATATTCAGGTCAACCAGATTGTATGTTTCGGCTCCTTGCTATACTGCTCATGGGCACCATTAAGCGTGATTTTATTTTGCATAGAACGGTGGCTCGAGCATCTCGATTGGAGATCGAGTCGCTGACCTTGGTAAGCTCGGCATGAACGCCGAATAAGCACTTTCGGTATACTGACTTTGAGCTTGCAGAGGGAAATTACGAGGCGCCTGGAATGCTCAAATCTGACGGTCAGTACGTTCATTATACAGCCTTCCGTAGCTCTGATCTCGCCTTCATTGTTACCATGATCTTATAGGCGTCTACTACCTTATCGTCTCCTCCAAGACAGGATATCGTCCAAAGTAAGTCCCCTCTCAAATCTCTTTCTCCTAAACACTCCAATTCTCGTATCACACATCCTAATACGATCTCCCACGCCAGCCCAAACAAATCCTTCTGGTCTACCTCCCTCACCGGTTCCTGGTCCGGCCCGAGCGATATCGCCCCCGAATCCACAAACACCTACAATTCACAAAACACCAACGAGCTCAAGATCACAGGAAGCAGCGTCACCACTTGGATTTACATGGGCGACGACTGGGACGCTGATGGCACGGCTGCTGCGAACTATGTTTGGTTACCGATCTCGATCGATAGTGGGTCGCATACGCTGACTCTGCAGGATTACGCGTATTGGAGGGTCGATGTGAATACTGGTGAGTCGCCACTGCTATTCAGTTTGATGGCAATGTGTGATTTGACTTGATACTGACGAGTTGATTACTGTGTTGAATTCTAGGTGTCGTCACGACGTCTACTACTGGTAAACGGTACGAGGCACACGATGGCCTCGTTATGCGCCGTGGTTGTAAGTCACTCTGCTTTCGATTCGTGACCTTCACCACGGACTTCGTTCTGAAAACGTTCTCCGTCTCATCTCTCCAGTCGAAGACTCTCCCGCAATGTATGCAGAGCACAAGCGGTCCCAGGCAGTCCACAACAGTAAGTTCGATACCTCAACAGCGATTCTTTACATCAGAATCTACTCAAGTCTCCTGCCACTGACAAGTATTTTCCCTCCCAGTTGACCACGAGAGCAACGTGACTTTCACTGGAATAGAGGGCACGGGCGAGCCTCAATGGGTCTCCATCCATTACACGGTCAACAACGCTACTGGTGCGTTTTTCAGTCGTGCTGTGACTTTAGCTTTCATTTCTAAGCATCTGACTTGTTGACCTCGTTATTCTTCTTATTCTCTCATTCCGATTGCTGCATCTCGCTCGTATGCTGGCATGGGATGCGATGTCTTTGTTTACAGCCGGAGAAGCTCACGTCCACGTAAACGGCGAGAAGATAAAGATCTCTGACAAGAACTCGAGGGCGGGAAAATTTGCTACTGTTCCCGTCAACCTCAAGCTCAGGAAGGGAGCCGACAATGTCCTCACTTTCGGATGCGACAAGAGGAGCGAGAACGACCGTAAGCTACCATCTTTGCCTTTCCTGCTCTTCATTCTCGCTGGTCACTTTTTCGCAATGAAATTCCCTGATATATGTCCTTCGTTACCCTCCAACGACCCCGAAACGGTCGAATTGGTCGTCTTTCTTATTCTTTGTCCCGCTTTGATCCTGCTCGGCTTGGACGTGGCTGACATAATCATTAGATTTCGAGGCGCGTTTGGAGGGCATCGAGGTGATTGACGACTGATGACGGATGGTTCGATGAATGGATGGAAAACAAAAGAAGAGGAGGCCAATGTTTGGAGTGTGTGGCGTGGGTGTGGCCCGATTGCTAACTTATTTAAACTGTCGTCTTGGCGGAATGTTGTAGGTTCTTTCTGGCAGGACTTCTCATCGGTTTGTGTTCATGTCAGTTACTATGTGTAGTCAATAAACCCTGTGATTCGAGAAGCAAACACTCGTTTACTACTTCAGACACGACTCTGGAAATACCCTGGTGCCTTCCGTGGCAGTCACGATGGTTGAGAAAAACTCTGGAGGTTGCAGGGACCGCGGAACAGGTAACCGAGCGGTAGAGTGCCCGATGTAGCTGGCTGTCATGTCTTCGAGCTCCATGCTCAAGTGCGATGAATGCTAGCACTCTCACGTTTAACAAGGATTCACAGGTTTGGGGCTAAATACTCAGTAAGCGTACACCACGACAAGCATGTTTTTATTGGAAATCTTTTCGTCAGGTAGTTCGTTGAAGCATGAATTGAGTTGTGGATAGTTCTAGTCGCAAATCGAAACAAACGGCGTTGGCCTCAATTTCATCAAAAAATAAATGGAGAAGAATCGTATCAGGGTGCGACAGCCTCGAAGCCCTGAAACAGGCTACACGACAGCCAATACAAGGAAGTTGACGACGAGTCCCTACCATATAAGTTAACAAGAGCACAGTCGTAGAACCACAAAACGTTTTGTCAAGCATCCTCCCGACTCGTTTCATCCTACGTGTGAAGTCCTCAACATTTCATTGGCTTCGTCGCGGGATGTCAAATCCGGGCCGCCATAGACTGATTCCACTTGTTACTGGAGTCGTCTTCGTCTTCTCGTTTGCGCTTCAAAGCCTGTGACTCGCATTCTTGCAATGCTTGGCTATGAGTCGTCGTTTCGGTCTTCTGCGTGCGGGGAAGGCGATCTATGGAAGGCTGGATATCCTTGCCTTTGGGCCAATCCTCTCGACCAAGGGCGTAATCGAATGCCAATATGATGCTGCTGGAGCTTTGATTCAGGGCGTCAAGGGTATCTGTGATAACGATTCCCTTCACGTCAAATATAACGGATGGTCAGAGCCTATATCTGTGACCTGGTCCGCATGAGCCTTGATAGCGTCTTCACGTGCCTTCTTCTGATGCTCGGGGAAATAGGGCGGCAGGGATTGTGGTGAGGGTAAGTAGAGAATGTGGAAATTCTGGCGGAGGTCATTGATCAAGTCGGCTAGTGGCGCAGGGAAGGATTCGGTCACGGGCCGTCTCCAGATGTTCCAAATCTCCGCGGAAGAAAGCCATCTTTCCCATTCCACCTTTGGGTATGTCAGAGTCGACTTGTTGATCGTAAATAGTAGCCATGATGCGTGCGAGATCGTGGGCGAGGACGCTGCTTTTTTGAAAGCGGAACGCGAGGTATACGAGGACGTGTACAAATGCTTCAAGGTAATCGGCGCGGTCTTGCTCCTCAGTAGGTTCCTGAAGTAGGCGGGCAGACATGAACTGCTAAGTTCCCTGGTGAAATCCTTCTCAGGACCTAGAAATAATAAGTGACATAAAAAGGCATACTGTTCTCCATACTTGCCGCAATTGACAATGTGTGGATCCTGGACTGGGGACTTCGTCCTCGGCGGAACTAACGGGACTCACGGTGGTTCCCATGTTCAACGATTCCGAGCGAGATAGAAGTCGTGGGGAAGGCGTCGAGGGGCTCGAGAGCGTGTCGCCGAACGTAGATGTAGCTGGAGGAGGATACTGGAAGCCCTGAGTTCGAGAAACACGTCGAAGGACAAGAGCCCAATTCAGTCACTGAGCCCGCGTACGTGTCCTCAGCACCCCTTTCTAGCATAGGCCTCATCATTCGATTCTGAATCGTTGACTTCCTCCTCGCCAGAGATCTCTTCGTGAAGACTGCGTGAGAGAATAAGAGTGAGAGACATACCAGCTCATACCAGAGATGTGTGACCCTTTGTGTGACCATTTATATGCCCAGAGCAAAGGGATCTCCGTGGTTGGTGTTTGCGCGGTCTTCGTGGAGTTCGAGGATGAAAATTCGGCATTTTCCGGTGCTCAAGGTAATTATTATAATACAAATAATGACGAACACAACGACGTCCACTACCCTCAAGCAACGTCCGAGTTTAACAATGTTCACGCCGAACATCCAATCGACCCCTGTCGACAGAAGAGTTCTCGACATCTTCACGACTTCACTGCACGATCCCGGTTGACCATAGATTGAATCCTTTTGAAGGAGGAGGAGTCGCCGTCCCGTTTGCGTTTCGGGACGTGAAACTTGAGCTGCCGCCCTGTATCGATCTGGGTCATCATTCCGGTATTGCGCGTACGGGGGAGGTGGTCCATGGCAGTGTTGACGTTGTCGCCTCTGGGCCAGTCCGCTCTCTTAAGAGAGTGAGTAAAAACTTCCACGAGCTCGTTGGAGCTGTCGTTGAGCGCCTTCAAAGTATCTGCCACTCGTTTCGTATGAGCCTCTATTTCGGCAAGTCGCTTTTGCTTCTTGGTCGCCGAAAAGTACGTCCTGGGAACGGATGGCTTGGACGAATAGATATAGGAAAAGACGTCGCGGAGGTCGCTGATCAAGTCAGCCAGCGGAGCGGGGAAGGACGCGTCCACCACGTCTTGGTCCAGCGTAGACCCTTGGAAGAAGGCTTTCTTCCCCTCTCCTCCTTTTGGTATGCCGGAATCCACGTATTGATCGTAGACTTCGGCCGTGATACGCGCGAGGTCAACGTCCGGGATGGTGCTCTTCTGATAACGGAAGGCGAGGTAAACAATAGCGTGCACGAAACCCTCGAGATCATCGACACGGTCTTGTGGTCGATCAGGTCCTTGAAGCAGTCGGCCTGACATGAATTGCCAAGTTCCCTGATGAGATTCCTGTCAGAACTGAAACTAACAAATGAAAGAAAGAGACGCACCGTTCTGCGTATCTGCAGCGGTAGAGATCGTATCGAAGGATGAGGTTGAGGCTGATGATTTGGTCGGGATTGTGTCACCAAACACAGAGGTGGTAGCGAGTCACATACAGGGGATGTACCGTCCATTATGTTTTCAGAACAATAGCGCCTTTGCACGACGCGTTCGTTACTTTTTGTTCAATGTGTCAATCTTCGTGGGGTTTGTAATCAATACCCGGCGGCATTTCCCTGTGTCAAAAATGCCTAGTGGGGTTCGGGAATGTGAAATTGAAATTTCCCCGTGTCAGATAACTTCGTGAAGCTCCTTCAGTGGTCTGACCAAGTCCTACGACCAAACCACGATGGACCCAACTTTGCAAGACGGGCCAACTTTGCAGAACTGCTCATACACTATTCGCTATCGATCATAGCTGCCTTCACGACGAGAACGATGGTACCAAGCAGTTTTGGTGAAAACAACGAACATGGGGATACGATGAGACACCAAGCCGTAACATAGAACAAAAGGGTGATGATACAAGACAGTATATGCACGAACTCCATCGCCAACGCCTACGTTCCGGTTTGATTTAAGTAGCCGTCGCTTTAGTTTTGGGATGATACCTTGCAAGGTCCCAATCTACCAGCAGTCCCTTGCCATTTTCGTCCACCGTGATGCTAGTGTCACTAATGTTGCCATGCAAAAGTTCCGCATCCATAGCCTTGTCCTGGGCTGTCAGAACCAACGACGTCAGTCAAAAGGATTGGGTAAGGATGGCAGGGAACGAGTGCTGAAGAAACCATACCTTGAAGTATATCGAGCATAACCATCGTGATACCCTTCATGCCCAAGTCCCTGATATCCGCGCTTATCTCGTTCACGACAAGTCGAATGTGCTGGTAGCGCAAAAGATCTCGTGCCCCGAAGCACCATTCTTGATCCATGTAGTTATGCGTCATGGTATTTTGATCAGGTACGTCCCCGTAGCATACGAGCGTAGGGATAAAGGGCACGCCATGGGCGTGAAGGCGTCGGTAGGTCTCGCCCTCTCGCATGAAACCGCACTCGTCAATACACCAGCTGTCCTTGAGGTATACGAGACGCCCCTCGGTAACCCCGTACGCGATGAACCATTCTGTGTCTCGTCCGAAAGGCGTTCGTTGAGAGCGATAAGGCTCTCCAACAACATACAGACGTTTTCCGTTATGTGCGTGAACCTCTAACTGCCGGAAGCTGTCGGCGACGGTGACCGGTATGTTGGGATACCTCGAATGTAGCGCAGCCCAAGCGTTCTGTTTCTCGTTGTCCGACGGGGAAGAGACCGTGGGATCGTGTCCACGTTGGATTTCTGTGAGGTTATCGTACAACCAGAGGAATTTAGGGAGGTAATGAGAGTGGGCAGCGTCACGGAAGTCAAAACGATCTGTGACGACTATACCGCCTCGGTCCCATCGTAGGAAGCGAGCGTGGTGCTTTCCGAGCAGGACAAGGGCAAAACAGTGCGTGCGATATTGGCACTGCTGGACCGCGATGATATGAGCTATGAGTCTATCGCGTACAAAATCTTGCTTGAAGCGGATGAATTGCTGATCTTTGAGTGGACGAGAAGGGTCTGCCTGAGCACAGAAAGGGTCGAAGTGGAAAGGCATAAGCTTGATAACAAAGCTCTGCATATTCCAATCACAATGGGAGGGAAGGTCCCCACAAGTCCTCGCAGAGTATACGGAAATCTGAGCGGTCTTGGTAGACACGGCGCATTGGGTGGATGTATCGACGAACTTGAGGTCCTTGCACAGTCCCGTAGTTGTCATGCGCTCCACCTACAGATGTCGTAGATAAGTATTGATAAGTGGAGAGGGGAGCTAATAGGGGACGCACGAAGTGGCTGGAAGATCTCCCTGCGTCCCTAAGTGTCGCAGCATGGGCACGAAAGGCGTCATCTGAGGGGATAACTTTCTTCTTAGGCAGCATAAAGTCCTTGTAGAATTGTTGAACGGGCATGGGCCCAATTATAGGAATCTCGGCACGAATCATTCCGTAGAAGTGATTCTAAGAGTAAGTCGACGTAGCGAAGGCTGGGAGGAGGAACGACGGAGGTCCACTGAGTGTAGCTAACAATGTAAGGGAGCGTGAAGAGAGTCAGGACCGTGTCAGTATATACCCTCGGCTGTGAAGCAAGCCTACAAAACAAAGCGCGTCGTACCCGGTTCTGGGCCTTCCTTTGTTGACAGTTCGGTGTCCGTGTCCTTATGTTCTCCCACGTGTCACAAGCACGTCACCAAGACAGTGTCTGTTCAGAATGAGAGCGCAGATGGTGCCGATATAACAAATAGAAAAGGGGACTAGGTGCGTGGTGGTCGACGAGGAATTCGCAGATAGACGTTGACGAGAAAGGGCTGAAGGGCAACTGAAGGGTCAAAGCGAAACCAAAGGCCGATCAATATGGTCTCGGGATTCCCCGGCTTACAAACTGTGTGGCGAGGTGGCGTCACCGAGCGTCCACCCAGCCATGGCTCAATATTGGGGGCTGACTGCTATGGACTTCAGAAGCACAGTAGATCATACGATGCATAGACTTATTTATTGCTCTCTGTTACAATATTCTCTGTAGGAGCAAAGTTTCTGGCCCAAATGATGGAATCCCACAAGGAATCAACTTCATACAGTACACAAGATGATCCACAACAAATCCATAATCATATAGAGTACACTCCTCGAATCGAAGGCGGCTTAGAGGTCCACAACTCGTGCAAAGTCATTTATGTCTTGGTATAGGCACTCCGACAGTCTAAGATCCCTAGATAAGCCATAAATGAAATGTCAGCGCCACGAGGATCCCGAACGCCACAAGGCCCTTGGAAGGCACGAGCCGTACGTACGATCTCCCATGTACATAGCGAAGTCTCGAAAGGCATAGACCTCGTCGTAGTAGATCGGAGGACAATCCCTTCATCGGGCGACCTCAGTGGCGACGAGTTGCCCTGCGATTTGTGGGGACAGACCGATAGCTTCCGCTAGAACAGAGAACGATATATGTAAACCACGGGACTTGGGTGCCACGGGTTGCTCCCTAGAGGAAACAATTCGAAGGCCAACTTCGGCGAACTTAGGACTCACCTTCGGTGGGGTCTGCGGGGATGAAAGCTGCGCTGACTGTGTGTGCGAGTACGAGTGAAACAAGAACCGCGAGAGATGGGATAAAGAATTTCATGATGATAGGAAGACAGGTGGGTCGATGTGGGGAAGATAGAAATGCGGCGGAAACTTTGTGGCGTCGGGTTAGATAAAGTGGAAGAGCCTGGCTAGGATCCAAGTGGGGCTTAAATAGAGCGGCAAAGGATGAAAAATCGGATGGTTCCGAGAAACGATGCAATGCTTCTGCAAGGAACCTGCATGGCTTGTGTGTGCGTCCGTCACAGCAAGACTGCGTGGGGATGTGCGTGTAACCCTGTTTCACCCAACAGCTTAGCTCCAGTCGCGCATTGCAGGCGGCCGAGCTTCAGATAAGTGAGGAGGCGAGTATCTTTTTCCATATTTGGAGTCCTGTCGTGTAGAGTCGTACTGCATTGGATGAGAGATATGGATACCGTCCCGGGTACTAGTTAGGTTCGGCCAGAATGGAAGAGAAACGCTGTTTGTCGGACGGTATTGGTACCTGCCAACAGAGATGGAGATGGAATCAGAATCTGATCATCAACGACTCTTGAGCTCGTGCATCCAGGTTGATACGTCTGAAGTAAAGACATTTCGGCGTAGAGTGGAAAACCAGACGTAGGACTGTAGCCATTCACGAGCAGCCACAAGGGCATAAAACGATGTGAGCAATGTCAACAAGCTCCGTGATACGCTGGCAGCACATATATTATACTGGAATGTTCGACAGGCAGTATCGGCGGAGCTGCACGATGTACACAGCTACAAGGTTTAGGTCACACGAGGGATGCTGTCAGGCTTGAGCCGAAGATGTCGCAAGGGCAGGAAAAACGAATTGGCTAGAAGGCAAGATGGTGGTATAGTGCAAATGGCGATCCGAGAAGTACGGCTGCACGCTTTGTCGCCGATGACGCGAGTGAGACTGAAAGCACAAAGCCATGCGTCACATACTGCGAAACGCAGTTTCCTGAGAAAGCCTTGACTCCTATCATATTGAGCATAGCCGCCAGTCTTAACAGAAGAACGGAACCGAGAGCCATATGTTTTCCAGGCGTACCAAATCAGGATTGCGCGATATGTATGTAATATTTCTCTTCCGCTGGTTCTTTTGTTCTGTGTGCTCTTGTCCTGAGCCTTCGCCTCACCATACTGCCTGGGCATGAGAACATATTCTTCATGAGATTCAATCTCACCAAGTTTTAGCATCTTCACAGCGATCATCCTCAATGCGTACTCTGGAAGAGTCAACGTGACATAAACATAAGCGTCACTAGCGCAAAAACAGAGCCGACCTGGACACGCACCTCTTTCGCCTTCCAGCGAGAATAGTCTTCCACATTTCTCCGAGCCTCCTCGTAAACCCTGTTCCAGTCCCTGCACATACTATCATCGCGATATTCCACAACCGTAGCCGGCCTTGGCCTGCCGAACACGGGGTCCAAAGCGGTGGTTGAACGGCAGAGAACCATCTCTCGAAGATAATTGTAGCAGTGCCTGCTAAGCGGCGTATCGATATCCGTGGTGTTCAGTTTCTCGCGATGAGAGATGAGTTGTTTACGAAGGACGTCGAGACAGCGCATTTGGTGGAAGTGGGAGATACTGAACGGACGGTAGTTTGGTCCGAGATAGATAACACCATCGTTGGGAGCTAAGGCTTCCCATTCGACGTCGGATTGAGAGGTATCGAGTTGGTAATGTGTGGTGGGCTCGAGAGGTATAAGGACATCTTTGAGATCACCTACGTCCCAAGACTGAGGGTAGTCAGCACCAACATAACCTAGCACAAAATTCGACGATCAGTGTGTATTCAAGCCTCAATACGGAGCATAACGAACTGTGGACTCGTGACGATATAGTAGCATTAGGTAGAGAAATGGCGACCCATACGATGCAGCCAACTTTCAGCACAATGAGAAAGCCCAGCAATGGAGAGAGACGAGAGGCATCGACGAGCTGTCCGCAAAGCATGTCAACGGTTTGGATGTGCACGAAAGTTGGCCTGCGGTGGTGCACGTCGTGCGTGTTTTGAGGCTGGAAAGGAGTGGGATTTAGTGTTCAAGACACTGTACCCAGTCTGCCTATCTGAGTTTGACCGCTAGAGGCTGGGAATCGTGGGTAGACAGTAAGGCGCCATCACTCCGACCAAACGCGGAGAAATGTCCTGCCAGATGGAGCAGAGAGTCGCACAGCCCACAGATCTTTCGCTACGATCAAATACTCCGTAACAGCCGACCTGAATGGGCGTTACTTTTCCTCAGATGAGGTCCTTATGACTATTTCATGCATCGTTGAATATCGATTGCAATGCCTGCACCCAGCCATGAGACAAGTGAATGCTTATCACTCGGACCATCGACGCGCCGTCTTTGTCCACGGTAAACGGCAACCCTTGTGCACCTTCGTAAGCTGAGCTGTGGTCTTTTCGATAGAATAAGAAGTGGTGGCCGTAAAGCAAAGAGGTGTTGCGAAAGGAAAAGCAAGGAAGGCAGTTGCCGTGAGCGAGAGAAATTTCAAGCGCCGCCTTATCGCACCAGAAATGTGGCGCCACGCTGACGCCGAACCGTCTTTGAACCTTCTTCCATTTCCCATGATCAGACTGCTGTGTCGAGGACATGCTAGGCTATACACGTTTCCGTTCCGGGTGACCTGAGGGGAGCACTCAATAATACAGCAGTGTCTGCTTTTGTCTCGAATCATACTGCGCTCGAGAGACCTAGGTGATATTGACATTTGCTCTACTGGGACTTAATCGTGGCAAAATCCATGTCTACTAGTCGTGCACCCTACGCTGCCCTTGCACAGGATGCTGACGAGGTCGAGCTGAAGGAGCACTTGCTTGAACCCGACCAGCCAACAGAAGGTGGGCCATCGACGTTGTCTGATGAATATCGTGCTAAATAATGCTTCCATAGTTTCTTCAGCAGGCTCGCCCCCACCCCAATCATGGCACATCTCGCCATTCATTCGCTATTCTGTCTACATCATTCTCATCTGCACTCTCTTCGACGCAGTAATTGTCTCCTACATTGCGTTCCAATACGTTCGCCTCCAGAAACAGCCTACGGCATCCTCGTCTTCGGATGAGTTCGAACTCCGAAGCACGTACGTTAACTTCGACAAGCTATACGGACTAGACGGAGGCCAACAATCATTGAAACCTGCCCCTCATGAGCCGATAGTCAATCTTCCTCGGGCATGGGCACAGGTCTCTAGGGCGGAGCCGGATAAGGTGTTTGAGATGTGGCCCGAATCATGGATGAGTGAGCATGGACTTATTCCGAACGACGAAAGAAGACTTTGGGTCACGACCGAGGTCGGTGCCTTCGCTTTTTTTTTTTTTTTTTTTTTTTTTTTTTTTTT